>NC_050190.1:8832856-8842856 GCF_008315115.2 Sander lucioperca | reverse complement strand
GCGTGCAGGCAGAGCGAGCAGCCGCCAGCTGTTGATCCGTGCAGGACTTCACCGTGAGCGGACTGTTTAGAGACCATGTGACCGGCAGGTAACGTTAACTGGTCCCTATACGCAAATATCATAAATGATAGGGAACCCAGCAACGGCCATGATGAGCTTCTCCTCCTTTTTCTCTGAACTAATGTTTTGGTAGGAACCAAAGTTTACATCGTATGTTTCTCCGGAATCAGCCAGTGTGAAGGACGTCTATATTCTGATTGGTTGCCGTTGCTTGCAGCTGAACCGCGTCATAGCTCATTACCATAAAGTTGACCTACTTTCAACTTTGTGATTGACGCTCTGGTCGCTCAAAACGCCCCAAAACGTGACGCCGACAGATAAAGCCGCTCCTTGCAGCTGAGAGAAGCAGCTTCCATTGAAAATGAATGACTTCCTGTATCTTTAGAAGATCAAGTCGGCGGCGGTGTGGACGTACAGTTAGAGATAGGGTGAAAATCTCAGTCATCCGTGAGGAGCTCGGAGTAGAGCCGCTGCTCCTTCGCGTCGAAAGGAGCCAGTTGAGGTGGTTCGGGCATCTGGTAAGGATGCCCCCTGGGCGCCTCCCTAGGGAGGTGTTCCAGGCACGTCCAGCTGGGAGGAGGCCTCGGGGAAGACCCAGGACTAGGTGGAGGGATTATATCTCCAACCTGACCTGGGAACGCCTCGGGATCCCCCAGTCGGAGCTGGTTAATGTGGCTCGGGAAAGAGAAGTTTGGGGTCCCCTGCTGGAGATGCGGCCCCCGAGACCCGACACCGGATAAGCGGACGAAGATGGATGGATGGATAAAATCAACTCAATAATTTGTATTAGGAAATATCTGAATTCCCTGCCAACTTAAGTGCTTGACAGTCTTATACACTGTGCTGCGAATGTGATTTTGTCAGTATTTTAAAAGTTTTGAAGTTTGAGTCATCAATATTTTGTCCTGTCTGTCATCACTCCTGCTTTCATTTAAAGAGTTTAATTTCTCATAATGACTTTCTGAACTGAACACGGATACCAAAGCATTTGCGTCACACCGGACGTCAGTCAGTCGCTGAAGTGTTTGACGGAGTTCCAGACTAAAGTGGTTTTCATCAAACTGCGTCAGGTAATTTGCCTTTCACATGTCACCTGTTCACACTGAGCACTGTGGGGAGTCTGAGGCGGCTGAGAAGCCTGAGAAATGAAACTCCCTGCCAGCACAATTACTTCTTTAACCCTTGTGTTGTCTTCCCGTAGACCATTCAACTTTTAGTTTTTCTCGGTCAAAATTTAAAGTTATATTATGCTCATTTTCAGGTTCATAATTGTAATTTGAGGTTGTTTAATTTTCAGAAAACACCATATTTATGTTGTACTGCATATTGCTGCAGCTCCTCTTTTCACCCTGTGTTCAGTAGCTAGGTAAGATCACGTGCTCAGTAGCTAGGTAAGACCACATGCTCAGTAGCTAGGTAAGATCACATGATCAGTAGCTAGGTAAGGACTACATGAGCTAGCTAGCTGTTTCTCCAACTTCAGTAGTACAAGGCAGGATTAGCTGGGAGACTTCTTCTAAACGAGGGCACACTTCCAACTTTGTGGAATACCTGCAGAACAGGGACATGGAAGTAGTTCTTTTGTAGATTATGGTGAACTAGTGTGTGTTGTAGCAGTGTTTTGTCATTCAGAATGAGCTAGCATGCTAACCGTGGATTTCCACAGGATGCAGAACGTCTGCTCCGGAGGGCTGGGACCGCCGGAGCTGGGACGGAGTCGGGACGCAGACGTTCTGCAGTCAGTGGAAATATACACACTGACTTTAATGGAAACCTAATGACTCCGTCGACGTTCCGGAGACCTTCCGCAGCCGTTCCGCATCCAGTGGAAATTGCCAGTAACGGTTAGCCTCCTCGTCTCAGCTAGTGACGTAGAAAGCCGTGCAGATGTTGACCAGCTCACCCAGAGACTGAAGGCAGGACACATTCAGAAACCGTATCTCACTCTAAACAGCATGGATGTTTTTTATCAAAGTTTGTATGCGTGTGGAAGCACCAGAGACACAAAATAACTCCCCAAATCCCAGAAAAGTGATTTTTTTTTTCATAATATGGGCACTTTAAAGTTAAAACCTCCAGACACTTTTGTCACTTTTCTTGAATTTCTTTGTCGATTTTTTTGGACATTTTTGTTGTTGTTTTGACCAAGTTTTTGAAGTTTTCTTCAATATTTTTTTTCTCACTTTTCAAGTTCTTTGTCACTTTTTCCATTGTCTTTGTCGATTTTTTTCTGCAGGTTTTTTGGACGTTTTTGTTGTTTTTTTCCCCTAAATTTCTTTCAATTCTTTCAGTGTTCTTTAATAAAAAAAAAATGTCTTCAAATGCGATAAAATTAAATAAAACACCCAAATTCAATGAAAGTAGTGAACTGCTCAGTTATTTAACTCATGAGGAGCGTTGTAGGGAACCATTAACATTATTTCTTTTGACAATTTGGTTGAAGGAAACCCAAATTTCTGATATAGAAACTTTTTGAAAATGGGTCAGATTTGACCCCTGAGGACATCAGGAGAGAAAAACACACGGTGGCACAGTCATGGGATCAATTACATCTGGTGTAGTCTGCAGTGTTGAGATGAAGTATACAGCACTGCACAGTCCTTCCCGACAGTTTTTTTGTGATTGTTGCGGACAAAAATCCTGGAATATGCGGCACGTTTTCTTAAAAAATGCGTTGGAATATGCGGGATATTTATGCAATTTTATGCGATGAAATTGCGGGAACTTGCAAAAACTGTGGTTTCATCGTGGCTTCATCGCGGGGTTTGCAGCTTTTCGATGATGTTCACGTCGCGTAATTACGTCACTTCATAACGTTCCCATGGCAACAGGGAAAAATGGCTGCTCTTGTGTGAAGTAAACTCAACATTTTTCAACTTTCTACTTAGATATATGTGCATTATGTATTGAATTATGCGATCGCACAATCGCGTTTTTCTGGAGGGACTGACTGCAGAGCAAGGTTATGGTGCAGCCATAGTCAGAGTGCAGTCAGAGGATGGAGTCCGTTTCCTTTTTCTGTTTGTCAGGCCTTCTGCACACTGGCTGCGTGGCGTGAGCGTGGCGTTTCTGTTGCGTGGCGTTTTCTCTGTCTTTTCACACCAGAAACGTGTCTGACGCGGCGCTGCTGCTGCTAGCCTCGTCTGTACACATGTACATGTATGTTTCCCATTGATAAAATGAAATAATAGCTTGTTCTCCTACTTATACTTCATGTTAAACATAAATATATACTGGTTTGATTACAGCAAAGACAACGTCGGCAGTATTGATGGCAAAATAGGCTCCAGAATATTTCTTTCCTTGACAGGTGCAATGTTTGAAAATCGATAATTATTTATTATTATTATTTTTAGTCACATTTATATCTGCATTTATGTCAAAACCTCGAGACTTTCAAACATCAACATGTCATTTATTAATATGTATTTGTGTCAAAATGACATATAAACATCTTTTCGTATTCTATTTTGCCTGGAAACGCTTCCAACACGCTTGCGTGTCGCGTGGAAAATAGGCATTGGCCATATTTCTAGCATGCACGCGTTTTCCTGAGACGTGCGTGTCACACAGGCAGTGTGCACGCTCTAACCTGTTAACATGGGAGCCGAAATAAAAATGGACCTGCCACGCAGCTGACACGCTCACGCCACGCAGCCAGCGTGCAGGAGCCCTTATGGTGCAGCCATCGGGGTTGTCGGAGGATGGAGTCCGTTTCCTTTTTCTTTGTTTGTCAGGGGAAACGCTGGGAAACAGGCTGACCCCTACCGTCATAAAATAAATAACCTCACAGTGGATGGGAACCATCAGACTATAAATCTTTGTACACAATTAGTTCCCTTAAATTAACATTAGCCTGTCTTTGTTCAGGAGAGCGTCATCGGTCAACCTGAGTTTGGAGAAGTTGGCCGAGGCTCCAGATGATTCGGCTTCGACCAGACCGCTCAACAAGAGAGCTGAGAGCCTGGAGAGACAATCGTCCACAGAGGGGCAGCCTCCTCCCAAACCGCCCCACACGTACTACGACAAACACAGCTACCCTGAGGAAGGGGAGAGCAGCACAGGTGAGTCCACACCGCATGTTAGCATGTTGTTTAATGCTAACAACTAGGGTTGGGTATCTTTTGGTTCTTTTTCTGATACCGGTGCTAAAACTAAACTTTAAAATGGTGCCTTGATATTTTAAGTCCCAGTGTGTAACGTGTTTAGTTGTTCATTATCTAAATCTGTGTTGCCCGTTCACAAACTTGTCCTTTTTCATGAATATTTACCTCCACCATCAATTCACAGTATTCCTATTGGCTTGAAATTTTACATTTGTGTTTGCATGAACTGGAGTAGACGCTCCATATTAATGCTGCATCTAGAAATACGTTAGCTGGTAAGAGACATACAGGACATACTGCTCCACCTTAGTGTGTGTGTGTGTGTGTGTGTGTTTTCTCTGTCACATGATAAACTAACAGCTGCTGCTAACGGTATCGTAGCTTCCCGTCCCCGGCAAGTTAGAAGAAGGAAACATGGAGGACCACACGTATTCAAAATCCAAATTTCAGGAACAGGAGTCTTCTTCTTCTTCGCCCAGAAAAAGAAAAAGGAGATTGAAAAGAGCAAGAGACCGTCTTTTTGAAGCGTGAAGACTACCATAGCTGTAATACGTACTCTGAACTGCGTGGAGAGAGAGAGTTGATGATATATGATCTCAACGCTAGATGGTAGAAATTCCCACACATTGGTCCTTTTAAAAAAAAATTGAAGAACACAAAACGACAGACATTAAAGAACTATCAACAACAGCAATATGGTCCAAATTAAATGAATTATTTAAAATGTAACAACAATGACTTATTTCACCAGTCTGCTGAACAACAAAAAGAAGACCACTACATGGCAGAAGGGAACTTTACAACATCTTCAGCCCTATTTTAACAATCTAAGCGCATGGCGTGAAGGTCCTGGTGCAGGCGTGTTTAGGGCGTGTCCAAATCCACTTTTGCTAGTTTGACGGCGGAGAAAAGGGTCCGTGTGCCGGGTGCATGGTTCTAAAGGGTTGTACTTAGTGTCTTCATTAATCAGAGGGGTGTTTTGGGCGTAACATGTAATCAACCAATCAGAGATCATCTCCCATTCCCTTTAAAAGCCAGGTGCGTTTGGACCTTGGAGCATTGCTGTTATGATGGAGGATTTGCACCGTAATATTTTTATTTTTAATCTTCTGCATGTGTGTGTGCTGCTGTGCGTCCCTGTGTGTGTAACAAGCATAGTGTGCACGAGCCTAGGAGCATTTTACTAATGCTCTGTTAAAATAACAATGAAATGCTGCGTTATTGACTTTAGACCAGGTTTTTGTTGGTCAATGGCGCAATCACTTCCCGCTGCCTCAAGATAGCAATACTCCCAGAATGCACCTGAACACACCTCCCTGTAAGACCAGCACGCCCAGAATGCACCTGAACACACCTCCCTGTAAGACCAGCACGCCCAGAATGCACCTGAACACACCTCCCTGTAAGACCAGCACGCCCAGAATGCACCTGAACACACCTCCCTGTAAGACCAGCACGCCCAGAATGCACCTGAACACACCTCCCTGTAAGACCAGCACGCCCATGGGTCACAGATGGGAACAGGTGCATTTGTTATTTAAAAGACATGGGTGCTGGACGGGAAACTGACAACTGCGTCGGTCTTAAACTAACAAAGACACTTGTGTCGGGCTTTGCGCTGCGCTGCACCGGGTGCAAGAAAGGTTCCCTTGAGTTTCTCGGGGTGCAATTGAACGCAGCATTGCGTCCCGTCGATGTTGTTTCTCCGACACTCTCCACGGTGTCTCAAAGTGCAGCGAGTCTCTTATGTGTCTTGAGCGACAGACTGTTGGACCCCCCTCTGTTGAAATCCTTTCCAGTGAAATACAGACACAAGTTAGACCCAGGGGCGGAGCTTCTGTCGGTCCAGCCCCCAATGTTTTCTCAAAAGCCCCGAATCTTTGAGGGTTTTAAAATAACTTCAACTTACTGTCATTTCCCCTCAGTCTCTCTGACTGGACCGGCAAATAACAGAGCAAAAGTTCTGTTACTGGTGAAAGATCTCCAATGACTCTGTGAACTCTACTGAAAATAGGTTTCAAGATCAGTAATGCTGTTACGCCAAATTCCTACCCTACATCATGTAACTTAAAAATTGTAACATAGACATTTTTTGCCTGTTTTTTATGGAGCATGCCCTCCTAGATTTGGGCTGAGCCCTGAATGTTTACAACGTCTGGCTCTGCCTCTGGTTAGACCGTTTTTGTGTTATAAGTTTTATTGTTAAATATGCGGGAAATTCTGCAGAATTTTGCATCTGTAGATTCCGATTGGGCCCAAGTTATCAGTGAGCGTGTGAATGACTCTGTTATTTATTGCACTGCAGATGCAAAGAGCCGACAAAAGCAGCCTCCTCCTCCCCCTGACACCCAGGACCCCCCCACTGTGACCCCCCAGCTTACAGACGACAACACGGGCAAGTCAAGACGGAGCATCTTCAGGAAGATTTTCCCCAAGAAGTAAAGCTTGTCAAGTTGACTTTAGTTTACTAACTAAGAAGTAAAGCTTTATCGACTCAATCAATCCATCCAGTCACTTTTCTTCATTCTGGGAAGCCAAATGGTGCCATGACAAAGATGCTAATATTGAAATAATAAGGTTTCACCCCCCAGAATCGGGGTACAATTTCCGGCCTTGACACTAGATGAGGTGTTATCGAATGCCAAATGAAAATAATCTTACGTATAAAGTGCTTTTATTTAAGTGCCTCACAGAAAATAAACAACCCAGGGACTGAAAAAATGTGATTATACAATTCTCTAATAAATTCTTTAATAAAAAATATTTGAAATTGGTCCAGTATTGAGCGAGAACGCTGTAACTGGCAACCATAAACCGGGCTGTAATGTAACCCAACAGGACAAATGTTCAGCATCATTTAGCATCATTTAAAAGTTCTGTTGTTGCTGCTGACAGACTCAGAATAAGTGTCTGAATTATGATAAGTGTCTGACAACATTATGAAAGGATCCCTACAGAGATAGACCTTTTAGTTAAAGAGTAAGATCCTTTTAGTTTAACATGAAACAGCCCCAAAATCACCATCACCAAACTACACCAGACTCCATGTAAATAATCAGGACTTTTAGCGTGTATAGAGCCAGCATATTTCCACCAGACTCCATGTAAATAATCAGGACTTTTAGCGTGTATAGAGCCAGCATATTTCCACCAGACTCCATGTAAATAATCAGTACTTTTAGCGTGTATAGAGCCAGCATATTTCCACATGTAAATGGGTGAATTAAGGGTTTATTTCAACCAAACCAGAGTGGTGATTGTTGGAACAGTGGAAAGATGAACCAAGACGGCTTTTGATTTTGTTTCTGTCGACTTTGAATGAAGTGTGTTTTACGATGATAAAAGTCCTGATTATTTACATGGAGTCTGGTGAGTTTGGTGATGGTGATTTTGGGGCTGTTTCATGTTAAACTAAAAGGATCTTACTCTTTAACTAAAAAGTCTATCTCTGTAGGGATCATTTCATAATGTTGTCAGACACTTATCAATAATCTGAGTCTGTCAGCGGCAAAAACAGAACTTTTAGGTCCACTAAACGGACGGTTTAACGTTACTTTGCAGCTTGTTTCTTGCTTAATACTGGACCAATTTCAAAAATAGTTGTTCCCATCAGTCACTTAGACACAAAAACAATTACCCTTTAATATTTTCTTCCCCTCTGATGAGAATTTGTTTATGTATTTCTGATCTAAAACAGCTTGAAGCGACTTCATCTGAAGAGTTTTGATTTCCGCCTTTTTTGAAAAGCGACAAGACAGAAAATCCAAACTAATTTGTCGCATTTCGGAGCAAAGAAAAGGTTGATGTAATGAAAACATTAACGGAGACCGATGATGATGATGAGGCTCCACGTTTTAACTTTGCTTAATGATTCAGTCTTTTTGGAAACTAACTTCATTTATTTATTAATGAGCAACAAATCCAAACATCTTCAGACTCATCGTCTCCTCCATTCAATTGAGATCAATACTTCAATCATTAAAAATAATGAGTCAGATTGAGACGTTTGAGTTCAAACACTCGGGAAATTAAAGCAAATTGAAGATGAGTGAGATTCATTCAGACAAACTGGCAGAGGTACGAAGATGTTGTCACACATGCACAAGTCACTCTGAGGATTGAGCAAGTCAAGTCGAGTCCCTGCTATAAATCAAGCAAGTCACAAATCTTACAAAATTCTGATCAGATCTGTCACCGTCAGATACGACTCAAAAATCCCCCTTCAGCGTGTGTGTAGAACGCACGGGGCAGAGCAGCAACTACACGGCGCTTTAAGATGACGTAGTATTAACAGAGACAACAGTAGAGAGTAGTATGTAGAGAGACAACAGTAGAGAGTAGTATGTAGAGAGACAACAGTAGAGAGTAGTACGTAGAGAGACAACAGTAGAGAGTAGTACGTAGAGAGACAACAGTAGAGAGTAGTACGTAGAGAGACAACAGTAGAGAATAGTACGTAGAGACACAACAGTAGAGAGTAGTATATAGAGAGACAACAGTAGAGAGACAACAGTAGAGAGTAGTATGAAGAGAGACAACAGTAGAGAGACAACAGTAGAGAGTAGTATGAAGAGAGACAACAGTAGAGAGACAACAGTAGAGAGACAACAGTAGAGAGTAGTAAGAAGAGAGACAACAGTAGAGAGTAGTAAGAAGAGAGACAACAGTAGAGAGTAGTAAGAAGAGAGACAACAGTAGAGAGTAGTAAGAAGAGAGACAACAGTAGAGAGTAGTAAGAAGAGAGACAACAGTAGAGAGTAGTAAGAAGAGAGACAACAGTAGAGAGTAGTATGAAGAGAGACAACAGTAGAGAGACAACAGTAGAGAGTAGTATGAAGAGAGACAACAGTAGAGAGACAACAGTAGAGAGTAGTATGTAGAGAGACAACAGTAGAGAGACAACAGTAGAGAGTAGTATGTAGAGAGACAACAGTAGAGAGTAGTACGTAGAGAGACAACAGTAGAGAGTAGTATATAGAGAGACAACAGTAGAGGGACAACAGTAGAGAGTAGTACGTAGAGAGACAACAGTAGAGAGTAGTATGAAGAGAGACAACAGTAGAGAGACAACAGTAGAGAGTAGTATGAAGAGAGACAACAGTAGAGAGACAACAGTAGAGAGACAACAGTAGAGAGTAGTAAGAAGAGAGACAACAGTAGAGAGTAGTAAGAAGAGAGACAACAGTAGAGAGTAGTAAGAAGAGAGACAACAGTAGAGAGACAACAGTAGAGAGTAGTATGAAGAGAGACAACAGTAGAGAGTAGTATGTAGAGAGACAACAGTAGAGAGTAGTATGAAGAGAGACAACAGTAGAGAGTAGTATGTAGAGAGACAACAGTAGAGAGACAACAGTAGAGAGTAGTATGTAGAGAGACAACAGTAGAGAGTAGTATGAAGAGAGACAACAGTAGAGAGACAACAGTAGAGAGTAGTATGTAGAGAGACAACAGTAGAGAGACAACAGTAGAGAGTAGTAAGAAGAGAGACAACAGTAGAGAGTAGTAAGAAGAGAGACAACAGTAGAGAGACAACAGTAGAGAGACAACAGTAGAGAGTAGTATGTAGAGCAGGGGTCACCAACCTTTTAGAAACTGAGAGCTACTTCATGGGTACTGAGTCATACGAAAGCAACGTTAATGATTTCTCACAATAATTATCAACAATGACTTAACAAGGTGGGAAACAGATAATATCAATTTTCAATTTTCATTTTTAGAACAGGCCTGAGGGCTACTCATGTGGTCCTTGGGGGCTACCTGGGGCCCGCGGGCACCGTGTTGGTGACCCCTGATGTAGAGAGACAACAGTAGAGAGTAGTATTAAGAAAGACAAC
>NC_050190.1:8815356-8825356 GCF_008315115.2 Sander lucioperca | reverse complement strand
TCTATTCTATTCTATTCTACTCTACTCTACTCTATTCTACTCTACTCTACTCTACTCTATTCTACTCTACTCTACTCTATTCTATTCTACTCTACTCTACTCTACTCTATTCTACTCTACTCTACTCTATTCTACTCTACTCTATTCTATTCTACTCTACTCTACTCTACTCTATTCTACTCTACTCTACTCTATTCTACTCTACTCTATTCTATTCTACTCTACTCTACTCTACTCTATTCTACTCTACTCTACTCTATTCTATTCTACTCTATTCTACTCTACTCTATTCTAATCTACTCTATTCTACTCTACTCTATTCTATTCTACTCTACTCTATTCTATTCTACTCTATTCTATTCTATTCTACTCTACTCTATTCTAATCTACTCTAGTCTAATCTACTCTATTCTACTCTACTCTATTCTATTCTACTCTATTCTATTCTATTCTATTCTACTCTATTCTATTCTATTCTACTCTACTCTATTCTACTCTACTCTATTCTATTCTACTCTATTCTATTCTATTCTACTCTACTCTATTCTACTCTACTCTACTCTATTCTACTCTACTCTACTCTATTCTATTCTACTCTACTCTACTCTACTCTATTCTACTCTATTCTATTCTATTCTACTCTACTCTACTCTATTCTATTCTACTCTACTCTACTCTATTCTACTCTACTCTACTCTACTCTACTCTATTCTACTCTACTCTACTCTACTCTACTCTATTCTACTCTACTCTACTCTACTCTATTCTACTCTACTCTACTCTATTCTACTCTACTCTATTCTATTCTACTCTACTCTACTCTACTCTATTCTACTCTACTCTACTCTATTCTATTCTACTCTATTCTACTCTACTCTATTCTAATCTACTCTATTCTACTCTACTCTATTCTATTCTACTCTACTCTATTCTATTCTACTCTATTCTATTCTATTCTACTCTACTCTATTCTAATCTACTCTAGTCTAATCTACTCTATTCTACTCTACTCTATTCTATTCTACTCTATTCTATTCTATTCTATTCTACTCTATTCTATTCTATTCTACTCTACTCTATTCTACTCTACTCTATTCTATTCTACTCTATTCTATTCTATTCTACTCTACTCTATTCTACTCTACTCTACTCTATTCTACTCTACTCTACTCTACTCTATTCTATTCTACTCTACTCTACTCTACTCTATTCTACTCTATTCTATTCTATTCTACTCTACTCTACTCTATTCTATTCTACTCTACTCTACTCTACTCTATTCTACTCTACTCTACTCTACTCTACTCTATTCTACTCTACTCTACTCTATTCTATTCTACTCTACTCTACTCTATTCTACTCTACTCTGTAAACATGTCTGGAGGTTGTTGATGAATTACTTCTCTCTGCTGGTTTTGGTTTTAAAGGCTCAATCCGGGAAGAAAAAAGTTTTTCTAAAATCAGGAAATGAGACCGGAAACGGAGACGGACCTGCAGGGAAACCAAACGCTAAAACGCCAGTTTCACTGTGTTTTTATTCCAACGTTTTTGTCACGTTTTACTCTCACAGCTGCACCAAACTTAACCCAAACTTTAATCCTTTAAAACACTTTTATTCTGCGGAAGAATCGGATCAGAAATACTTCTCGGGTCAATTAAACATGACAGATGAATTTATACTCTATTCTACGTGAACAGCCAACCTGTCTGTCTCAGCCATCGCTGCAACTCTGAGTCTAAAAATGGTTTAAAATTCTGAAGAAAATGAACTGAGTCTGGTTTGTTTTGTCCCAGTCAAAAAAAAGACCTTATTTATATTCTTATATTATATCTTATATCTTATATTTTAAACATTTCCTTCTGTAAACCCACAGAAGCTCCACTTCTCTCTGCTGGTTTTGGTTTTAAAGTTTCAATCCAGAAAAAAAAAAATACTTTTCTAAAATCAGGAAATCAGACCGGAAACGGAGAGGAACTTGCAGGTGGTTCCAGGGGTTTTTCTCTCTCTGAGGAAGGATGGATGCTTTGTCTTCACCCCTCCCCCTCCCCCAGCACTGAGGCTGCAGAGAGCGTGCACGGTCCAAACTGCGCTGTGAGCAAACTACCAACAACAAACAGCAGCGTGTTTGGTTCACTGAGTCACAGAGAAGCTGACAAACAAACAGCGAGTTAAACTAGCCTGTCAAAATAAAAGCACGACGACAAACAACAACAATATCCCGCAAAAATACATTCATTTTATACGCACGCCAAACGCGCGTTTTTTTACGCAAGAGAAACGCACAAAACGGACGTAAGATAACACGAAGGGGTTAGTTCCACACTGAATCCTATGATTACTATAATTTAGATATTATATTTATTAGTTCTACAGTTTCTTGAACTTAATAGTTTGACAAAAACACTCCCTTTGTTGTTGCTTTTTCTCTCCGAGGATCTTTGAACTAACCCGATGAGATGTGACTGAAAGCTCCGGAATGGACCTTTTATTTTTAAAAACATTTTAGTTTGCCCTATGATTGTTATTTTCATTATTATTATTATTATTATTATTATTATTATTATTATTATTATTATTATTATTATTATTATTATTATTAATGTAGGGCTATTCATCCGAGCAGTCAGCCTAAAAATAAAGTATGATCATTGAATATTTAAAATGTTTTTTTACATCCAAACATCGGGTCTCGGCCCCCCCCCCTCCAATTTAAAAACTCATATCTCTGTTCATACATGTCAGCTACATGCGTCATTAATGTGTAAATACAGTAATAAAATACATGGGACTGAATCAAACATTTCTTTGTGTTTTCATGGGTCTCCACTTGTTTGTATTTAAATCTTGTTAAATGCGGGCCGGTATATGTCTCTATATATATGAATGCTCACGTGTGTTTTATGCTTGTTTACATACTGTATGTTGATGTCTTTCTGAAGCTCTTTGGTGCTTAGCTTTTAGCCTGCATGTGGAGAGAACTTGGAGAGAAAAAACCCAAAACAACCCAAAATAATAACCGTGAAGGAACCAATACTTAAAAACATTCAAACTAACTAACAATGGAGATTCATCCAGATTAAATTAGAATTTATTATTTTTTTCACCGAGACTCTAAAACGAGCTTTAAAAACCTCCCAAACTCGAATAAAAAATCTCTTATTTTGATCCAAATTGTTAGATTTTGTGGCACCTGTCTTATCTCTACCCCTTGTTATTATCGCATGTATGTATTATTAATGAGCAGAAGCTGACAGAGTCGCTGTTGAGAGAAAAAATAAACTCCCATGTTTGGAGCTCTGTGGATCAGTGACGCTTCGGGGTTTCTGTGCGTAAAACCGGTTCCGTGTCTCCGAGCTCTAGCCGCTGCTCCGGGGGGGAAAGGTTCCGTGTGTCCGAGCTCCAGCCGCTGCTCCGGGGGGGAAAGGTTCCGTGTGTCCGAGCTCCAGCCGCTGCTCCGGGGGGGAAAGGTTCCGTGTGTCCGAGCTCCAGCCGCTGCTCCGGGGGGGAAAGGTTCCGTGTGTCCGAGCTCCAGCCGCTGCTCCGGGGGGGAAAGGTTCCGTGTGTCCGAGCTCCAGCCGCTGCTCCGGGGGGGGAAAGGTTCCGTGTGTCCGAGCTCCAGCCGCTGCTCCGGGGGGGGAAAGGTTCCGTGTGTCCGAGCTCCAGCCGCTGCTCCGGGGGGGAAAGGTTCCGTGTGTCCGAGCTCCACCCGCTGCTCCGGGGGGGAAAGGTTCCGTGTGTCCGAGCTCCACCCGCTGCTCCGGGGTGGACGGTTCCCACACAAAACCTTTTAATTTGCAGACAAACTATCTGGAGGAAATCTGACATGATGTTTCTGTTCCATTTTTCGCCACTTTGCGTTTTTCTCTCTTCTGTTGGCACATTTTAATTAAATATCTGAGAATCTCGAAGGTGTTTGAGGTTTCAGTGTTTTCAGGTTTTTAGTTTGTTCCTCCAGAGCCTAAACGTCCCCAGAGTTTTTTTGTATTTGTATTTATCTGCTCGTTGAAAAGTCTTTTCATTTAAAGACGAATCTATGTGGAAGGAAATCGAGATTTCTCTCCCTGATTAATTGAGGGATTTGTCCGTCACATTCTCGCATCTTTGCATGGAAACACGTTGCGTTTTTCTGTCTCTTGTTGGCAGATTTGAAGGTGATTTTTAAATATCTGAGTCATAAAATCTCCAAAGAGCTGAATGAACTCTGTTTGTTGCTCCAGAGCCTAAACGTCTTCAGGTTTATGTCTCTATCTGCTTTCTGTCTGGAGGAATAGTTCCTGACTAGATTTCTCTCCCTGGTTGAGGGATTTTTCTGTCATATTCTCGCCACTTTGCATGGAAATAATTTGCGTTTTTCCTGTCTTTGTTGGCAGATTTGAAGGTGATTTCAAACATGAGTATTGAACAAACTCTCTTGGAGTTTTCAGACTCTTTAGTTTCCAAAAACGGCCCACCCTCCTGCATGCATCAGAAAGCTCGTTTGAAAGTCTTGTCAAGCATGCAGTCCGAAACATCTTCAGTTTGTTAGAGGAACGTTGTAGTTTCTGTCGAGATTTATCTCCCTGATTGAGCGATTTTTCTGTCGCATTCTCGCCCTTTTTTTGGATGGAAACACATGAACTCTGTTTTAAGGTTTCAGACTCTTTAGTTTGTTGCTTCAGAGCCAAACCGTCCCCAGGTTAGTGTGGTTAGGCTCACAGGAAGAACAAGACTAACACTGGGATTCTCAAACTTTTTCTATAATTTACCCCCTTTGAAAAATTGTTTTTATCCCCTGACAGAAAAAAAACCTAGCTACAGTACATATATATATATATATATATATATATATATATATATATATATATATATATATATATATTATATATAGGCAGAATGCAGCGCTGCCCCGTCAGTGTCTGATTTACTAAATAACGGTATTGTAACTGAAAAACATTTCAATTCTACACTTGCAATGTTTAGAATCACTACATTTATTTAATAGTATAGTGCATAGGCGTAATTCACAGGGGGGGTGGGGGGTTACAACCCCCCCAATAATCAAAACTGGCCAGTGCACCCCCACCCCAAGAACCTATTATAATTTCCTTTATATAAATAAAGACATTTACAGCATAAGTTGTTGCAGAAAGATTCCCCAGAATGCAGGAAATGAAGTGTTTGATATGCTCAAAATTTCAATTTTGCTCAAAAGTAGAAACCTCAACCCCCCAATCCCCCCCCCCCAATGTTGAACCCAAAGTAACGCCCTTGGCAGGGGCGTCGGACTGGTGGGAAAAAGGGGACTGAGTACCCAGAAAGGGCCCAAAAAGATGCTAGAATGAATAGCTGTGGATGAGGGGAGGGGCACATGGAAAATGCCTTTCTACAGGGCCCAGAATCTTGTGCTATGCCCCCTGGCCCTTGGTGATAGCGTATGAGTGTTTTAGGAATTATGCATGAATTATGTTTTTTAAATTAGCATCTGCAGTACTCCAGAGTACCCGTAGGGGTACGCGTACCCCCATCAGAGTAACGCTGCAGGCTAGTAACAGAGGTTTTAGTATGTTTCTGTTTCTGTTTATTATGTCCATCAAGCTGCTGAACTCAACACTAAATCTTAGCACAACTGAACAAAAAGTGCAATAAATACACCAGCACTTTGCACTTTAATTATTCCAGTTCCTATTTAAGATGTGGCGTTGTCTGCCCAGTCGTATGTGTCCTCCTTCTCTTCGCTGATCTTATGTTTCTGTTTTTATGTTGATTGTAGATTCTCTGTTACATGTTTGTGTTGAGAAGCAACAGATTGAAGCACTTTGTCCCAGACCAATAATTCCCCCTCGGGGACCATAAAGTGTTTCCTGTTCTACTCTAGCAGGGCCGTAGCAAAGATTCTCTAAAATCCTTCGGTCTTTGAACCAGCCCCCAGCTCCAGTTAGACCCCAGTAATGAACTGTAATCATTCATGTATCATTTGTTCAGTTTCATATTAAACGTTAAACATAATTTAGTTTCACTGCACAGGGGGAAAAGGGACAGTTGTCACTCTGAAAGGAGTCCAACTTAAACATATTCTAAACATATTTATTGTGTTTATAATAAACTGGAATCAGCCGACAGATAACGATAACTCTTAGTTTTGAATCCTGTGGATGTGATTTTATTTCTAAAGCAGCGTTCATTAAACTCATTAAAAGACAAAACGTATGAAAAGATAGAAGCATAAGCATTAGAATAAAGCATAAATGAAAGGAGATGCATGTTGGGTAATGGTGTTAGGAGATGGTTGCTAAAAGTAGTTTGGTGATTTTATGTACAGGGGCGTAGCACAAAATTCTGGGCCCTGTAGAAAGGCATTTTCTATGGGCCCCTCCCCTCATCCACAGCTATTCATTTTAGCATCTTTTCAGGCCCTCCTCACATGAGGGCCCTGGGTCCTCAGTCCCTTTCCCCCCCAGTCCGACACTCCTATTTATGTACATTCTCTGAAGAAAATGTTAGATATATCAAAATACTGCTAGTAGCTAGCAGGAAAGCTAGTCGAGGACGAAGAACCGATGGCTGACAGATGTAGAAGAAATGTTTTTAACAGAAAGATTGGCACAAAAACTGAAGCTACAAGAAGCAAAACTGGACAGAAAACAGGGGTAAAAAATGGATTCTTCACAATCTGGAACCAGAGTTCCTAGAATCATTTCTCTCCGAGGCTGTAGACATGTGAAGACACTTCCCGGGTTTCTGAATGTATTTCCTTCTTTCTTTCTTTGTCACATTTCCATAAAGATTTAAGGAATAAAAAAGAACTAAGAACACAAATTTAAAAAAAAAAAAAAATACAGTTTAAGCTTCGACACAAAACAATCTACAAAAACCAAACAAGTGTGACCATAAACATACACACACGTACACACGCAGACGCACTGTCATTTCCTAAACTGAATTTTGAATATTGAACATAAACTCCAGGTTAATAAGAACTAAAAATCCCCAGAATAATTCCCAGAATGACTTCAGTGTGAATGTGTGGACAGCAGGACAGTTTAGTTTAGTCGGAACAATGAAAAAGAGAAGAACTGGAGAGCTTCTTGGGTCTGTTCTCTGTGAGAATAAGACGCAACAAATCCGGAGAGCACCGCGGGAGAAATCCACGGCTCTCGATGAAATGTCTTAAATACATGTAGCACATTCTGACAGAAGCCTGGACGCAGAGACGTGATGAAGTGATGTTATGTTTGGATTCTTGAAAGACATTTTACATTTTTTTCTAAAGACGAACCGATAGTTGTTTTATTGTTTAAATGAATGACTAAATCGCCAAAACAATCAGACTTAATGTGTGTGTATATATATATATATATATATATATATATGTGTGTGTGTGTGTGTAATGTGTCCGGATGTTTTCCCGTAAGAAAATATAACCGTAATCATCCTTTAAAAGGTGATAAATAATACTTCATGTTTTTACAAATATCGGTGATATCACAAAAAGGTTGGAGCGCATTTCGGTGTTTTCGGTAGATTTTCTCCTGCGGCGGCCTCCAGCTCAATTCATTTTCTTTAAGCCGTGCAAAATGAATAAAACACATGATTAATCATGGGTTAATCATGCCAGAATTAGCCCGGATTATTAGAAAAAGAGCAGTGTTTTTTCATGTGGCCTCGGTGTAAAAAGTATTTTTTTTTAAAAATACAAAGAAACCAGAAAGAAAAGAAAAGACAAAACACAAGACGCAAAAAAGATTCTCTCCTCTCTGAGTGACTTTCTGTCTCCACTTTCACTTTGGGTTCTTGTTCAGTTCTCCTGCAACGCGAAGCCGCCGCGAGGAAAACAGCGCGCCGACACGGACACCGTGTTTACGCACACTTTACGCGCATTTTACGCACGGAGAATCGGCTTTTGGAGATAGGCTACAGCCCGTAGCCTTTTTCTGTGCCGTGCTGTATGACACACAAATCACCTCCGCGTGTCCTGACCGTGTCCGCGTGCCCTCCAGATCCCCTCTCTCTGTTTATTTTGCCTCCGAGTCTGCATGTAAACAGGTTTTCAGACGCCGAAGGGGAAAATATTTGAATCGGAGGAGTGTAAATATGAGGAGCGGCGGGGATTTGGGTGTACGCATGCACCGTGTGTGTTTTCCAGCGACAGGTTTAGTGTAGGGGGGGGGGGAAGGCAGACGAGTGTTGATAGGGGTGAGTGTCTTTTCCACGCTGCAAAAAGTGTCCGTGTTTGGCGAGTCATTTGCGGCGTCTAACACGCTCTAAAAGTCTCATTTTTGTCCAAGAAATATCATAAAAAACGCATAATTAAGTCCGAAAAATATGTATTTAAATATAGTTTAATTTATTTGATAAAATCAAGTGTTTGTGTTTTAAATAAAGAGACTAAAATGTCAACTGTGAACACACGTCTCAACATAAAAATGCAAAAGAAAATCAACCAAAAACCAAGCCAAAACGATTCGTTTTGGAAACAATAAAAAACCAAATCCAATCTGTCAGATTTTGCGGTTTATTTTTGATCAACATTATGATGTTTTTTTACGCTCAATAAGACACATGAAAGACTTTTTTTGCAGCGTGCAGGGCATTGGTGGATGTGTGTGTTTCCCTGTGTGTCATGATTGGCTGAACGCGCAGAGTACGCCTTAATATTTAGTACTAATGTCCCCCTGGTTGGCTGAGGACTGAAAAGGTCCAACCAATGTTTTTTTTACTTGCTTTAGTGGCTGTGGCTCCCTAATTAATTGCAGCTATCTGTCTCCTATCGATGTGTGTGTGTACATGTGTGTTGTGTGTGTGTGTTTCCTCTTTTCTCCCCAAACCGAACATGAAATAGTTTGTTGGGCTATAGTTTCTTTCTTCCTATCGTCCCCCCTTCCTTCCTTCCTTCCCGTCCGGGCTCGCAGGCAGAGACAGGACAGATTGAAACCCAGCTGTGTGCGTTGCCATTTTCCCCCCTCTCTGCTCGGTGATGTTGGATATGGGAGAGCGCAAAGAGGTGAAAATGATTCCTAAATCGTCGTTCAGTATAAACAGTTTGGTGCCCGAGGCCGTGCAAAGCGACAACAACAACAGCAACAGCAGCAGCCACCAGAACCACCACCACCACCACCAGAACCACCACATCCAGAGCCACATCCAGAACCACCGGGCCGGCGGCGCCGAGGAACCCGAGCGCAAAGCTCCTCTCCCGGCCGCGCAGCAGCCGCAGAGTGACGCCAAAGCGGATCCTAAAAGTGAGTCCGCGAGCCTGCAGGAGAGCTGCGCGGACGAGAAGGACAAACAAGAGGAGAAGAAGGACGGGAAAGACGGTGACGGAGGAAAGGACGGAGAGAAGAAGAGCGGCAAGTACGAAAAACCTCCTTTTAGCTACAACGCACTGATCATGATGGCCATCCGGCAGAGCCCGGAGAAACGGCTCACACTCAACGGCATCTACGAGTTCATCATGAAAAACTTCCCGTACTACCGGGAGAACAAGCAGGGCTGGCAGAACTCCATCCGGCACAACCTCAGCTTGAATAAATGCTTCGTGAAGGTACCGCGGCACTACGACGACCCGGGAAAAGGGAACTACTGGATGCTGGACCCGAGCAGCGACGACGTCTTCATCGGCGGCACCACCGGGAAGCTGCGGCGACGCTCCACCACGTCCCGGGCCAAGCTGGCCTTCAAGCGGGGAGCACGCCTCACCTCCGGGCTCACCTTCATGGACCGCGCCGGCTCCCTGTACTGGCCCATGTCACCCTTCCTGTCGCTGCATCACCCGCGCGCCAGCAGCGCCCTGGGCTACAACGGGACCTCCTCCGGCTACCCGGCGCACCCCATGTCCTACAGCACCATGTTGACGCAGAACATGGGCAGCAACCACTCGTCGTTCCCGGGCTCCAACGGGCTGAGCATGGACCGGCTTGTCGGCGGGGATCTGCCCTACGCCACGCACCACCTGACGGCGGCAGCCCTGGCGGCCTCCGCGGTGCCCTGCGGCCTCTCCGTGCCGTGCTCCGGGGCCACTTA
>NC_050190.1:8802856-8810356 GCF_008315115.2 Sander lucioperca | reverse complement strand
AGATGAGATGAAGGCTTCAGATCTGCCCATTTCTCCTCTTCTCTCAGAGGAAGGGGCTGCGCGCCGCCTCCTATTAGTAGCTTTATATGTCCTTATTTTTTATAGTATTATATGTCCTTTTTGTAGTTTTAGATGTCCATCTTTTTGTAGTTTTATTAGTCTTTTTTGTAGTTTTATTAGTCCTTTTAATAGCTGAATATGTCCAGATTTTAACCTAACCATAATTTACTCTTCCCTCTTCCTGTCCGTCCTTATTTATTCTTCCTACCTTCCTTCCATTATTCCTTCCTTCCCTTTTCTTTCCATCCTTGCCTCCTTTCTTACATCCTTCTTTCCTTCCCTCCTTACATCCTTACTTAAAAACTAGAGCTGTAAAGATGAATCCATTAGTTGACAACTATTAAATATTTTTTTTTTGTAGTTTTATACGTCCATCTTTTTTTAGTTTTTCATTTCTTTTTTTAGTTTTATGTCCATCTTTTCATAGTTTTGAATGTCATTTTTGTAGTTTTATATGTCAATCCTTTTGTAGTTTTTAACCAAACCAAACCTACGCCGTGGTGTGCAGGTGACGTTAAAATAAATTGCATTTACAATAATTGAGGGGAAATGTAAAATTCTGTGTTTAGTTTTGTTGCTAAAACAGTTGTTTCTTCGGGATAAAACGAGCGTGAGAAGATGAAAGATGTTGGAGCAGCAGGTCAAAGGTCAAACATGCACCTCTTCTGTTTGTCTTTTTACGATTTCTCCAACAATTTCACATATTTCTGAATCATATTTTACCGGAAAACCCAAAACAAATCAGAGCTTTTCTTTGTGATCTGTTTCTGTTTCTATTTTTATTTTAGGGACAATATCCAATATACTTTTTTTTACACATTTACTTTTCTGATATATTTCACGATTCCACATATTTTTGAATACATCATCTTTTACCAGAAAAGCTCTAAAACCCAAAACAAATCAGAGCTTTTCTTTGGCATCAAACATCCCAATCTGTTTCTGTTTTTTATTTTATTTTAAGAACAATGTTCCGGATATTTAAAGAAGCCACAGACTGCTCTCTGAGTCTGTGAGAGTCTCTGTGAGTCTATGATAGTCTGTGAGAGTCTCTGAGTCTCTGAGCTGTTCGCTTTTCTTTCTCTTTATTTCGTTTGAGGAAAAGGTTACTTGTTCACGTTCATGTTTGGCGCCAAAATGTTCAGAATTTTCCTGAGTCAGTCAGACAGATTTCTGAGGCTGTAGACAATGTTGTTCTTCACATTCAAGAGGAAAATATCCAGAAAACACTGTAAAGCAAGGCTGCAACTACCAATTATTTTCATAGTGGATTATTTTCTGGATGAATGGATTAGTTGTTTGGTCTCTAAAATGTGGATCAGTGTTTCCCCAAAAAGCCCAAGATGACGTCCACAACTCAAAGATCTTCAGTTTCCTGTCCCAGAGGAGAGAAGAAACTAGAACAATATTCATATTTAACAAGCTGACATCATCGATTCATCTTCACAACTCTAGTTTTTAAGTAAGGATGTAAGGAGGGAAGGAAAGGATGTAAGAAAGGAGGCAAGGATGGAAAGAAAAGGGAAGGAAGGAATAATGGAAAGAAGGTAGGAAGAATAAATAAGGATGGACAGGAAGAGGGAAGAGTAAATAATGGTTAGCTGCAGCCCTGAATGTAAACCTGTGAAGCGTCCTTTAAACGGCAGATATCTGGGTTTATATTTAGGATTTAATCACACAGAGGAGGTCGGAGACAGAAAGACGGAAAAGACTTTACACTTTGTCTCGGAGACAGAAACACAGAAACTATCTGATGGAGATTCTGCAGAGAGCAACAAACCAACCAGCAGACACACTGCAACTCCACACACATATACAGGAAATATTCAGCTATTAAAAGGACTGATAAAACTACAACAATCTGGACATATTCAGCTATTAAAAGGACTGATAAAACTACAAAAAGGACTGATAAAACTACAACAATCTGGACATATTCAGCTATTAAAAGGACTAATAAAACTACAACAATCTGGACATATTCAGCTATTAAAAGGACTAATAAAACTACAACAATCTGGACATATTCAGCTATTAAAAGGACTAATAAAACTACAAAAAGGACTAATAAAACTACAAAAAGATGGACATATAAAACTACAAACATATGGACATATAAAACTACAAAAAGATGGTCATATTCAACTATTAAAAGCACAGTTGGTTAGGAAGTTTTTCAGTTTTTTCATGAAAAATGACAAACCGATTAATCAATTATCAAAATAGTTGAAGATTAAGTTAATAGTTGACAAAGTTTTTGATGCTTTTTCCCGACGTTTTAATTTCAACCCGATCTCCTAGGTGAAGGTCCTGTGTTTGTTTGACCCCCCCAGAGGTGCTTCTCATGTCGCTTAAATTGACTCCTCGACTCTCATCCCTTCCTCGCGTCTTAGTCCCTCCCACTGAGGAGGCTCTGAGAGATGCGAGGAAATCACGGGAGGAGAGAGGCAACGAGCAAATGTGTTTTAGAGAGATGAGACGTCCTTTCCTCTGAAGCGTCACGTGAATCCGTCAGCTGTTTGGGCGGAGTTAGCAACTCCTTCAGCTGCTCGGCTTCCATGAAGGCTGCTCTCGTGTTTCCTCGATGATCGCTCCTCACTCCTCTGGGCAGAAATAAGAGCTGTGAGACGGCCTTCACCGAGGAGGGACAGAACAACTTCCGGTTCAGCCGAGGAGCGAGGAGTCAAGGAGCTGTCAGATAAGGGACGTGAGGTGCAGCTCAGGACATTTGGGGCTCTCATGCTGCGTTCCAGGCAACCCGTAACTCGTGTTTTCATAACCTTCTACCGGTGAAAGTGCCCTGGGACGGCAGTCAAACCTGTAACTTACTCCCCGTGAACTGGTACCAGATGGTTGTTCTCCCAGTTACAGTTTTTGACGTCACACACACATAAACAACAATGGTGACCCCTGTTGATGCTGTACAGACGCCGGTGATTAACGGTGGGAAATAGAAATAAATAGACATAAATAGGCAACATAAAGTAATTCTGCACACTGTAATCCAAAAAATACACATACGATTGTGTACTACTACAGGTTATGTTTATTAAATGAAGTCCAAAATATGTCGGCGACTTGAAATTGCTAGTATCAGCTAACGCTAGCTAACGCTAGCTAACGTCAAATTAGGTAGCCGCTAGCTAATGCTAGCTAGAAGAGTTTGTGGTGACAATGCCTGGAACGCTACCAAGTTGTGAGTCATGACTTGAAGTCTTAACTTACGGGCTAAAAATTGTGTCCGGAACGCAGCATTACTTCCTCAGCTTACTTCCTGCTTTGGTCCCGTCAGAACTACTACGACCACTAGAGGGCGCCGCCACTAGAAACATAAATAGGCCTATAGTTCGCAATCGCTGCTTGAACAAACCGCATGGGGGAGTTTTTTCAGGAGAGGACAGTCTCACAATAACACATTATCTTAAGATTTTGATTATTTTTTGGGGCATTTCCACCTTTAATGGACAGGACAGCTAGGTGAGGAAGGGGAGAGAGAAAGAGGGGGAAGACATGCAGGAAATCATCACAGGTCGGACTCGAATCCTGGACCTCTGCGTCGAGGCATAAACCTCTACGTATATGTGCGCCTGCTCTACCCACTGAGCCAACGTGGCCACACCAAATAACACATTAAGGGCCCTATTTTAACAATCTAAGAGCACGGCGTGAAGGTCCTGGTGCAGGTGTGTTTAGGGCGTGTCCAAATCCACTTTTGCTAGTTTGATGGTGGAAAAAAGTGTTTGTGCGCCGGGCGCATGGTTCTAAAGGGTTGTACTTAGTGTCTTCATTAATCAGAGGTGTGTTTTGGGCGTAACATGAAATCAACCAATCAGAGATCATCTCCCATTCCCTTTAAAAGCCAGGCGTGTTTGGACCTTGGAGCATTGCTATTACAGGGCTCGACATTAAGGCTTGTCCGCTTGACAAGTGGATTTTTTGTAGGGCAAGTGGAAGAGAAATTTACTTGCCCCACTGGACAAGTTAAAACTCAAACTAAATAAAATGCCATGTTACTTCACGTTATGTGCCACTCATTACGTCTATGTTACCGATTTGAAACGACATTTTTTCCCCCACAATCCGCAGCAGTGGACCCAGCGGTAGCCGGTTAGCGGGCCGCTAACATTAGACCCAGCCCGCTGTTCAGACATTCTCTGTAAGCGATGCAGCATGAAAGCACGGCGAGCCAGCAGGTGTTAGTTAGCTAACATTAGCTTGCTAACTCCGCCTTACCGTTACCTCCTCGACCACATCGTTCACAAAAAACGAGCCGAATAAAGCGTCACTCGTGGAGATAGCAATGTGCTTTGTGTGGATGAAGCATGAAGGTAATTCGTCTCATTTAGCAGCCGTCTCTCTGCCTCGTAACGTTACTACTCTGCTGCTCGTTTGTCCGTCAGTTATTGTAAAACCTCAGCTCCGCGACTTACCGGATTCAATATCAGCTAATAATCAACTGTATAGTAGCTACACCTTTTAAATGATCCCTTGGTAAATCATCCTCTGCCGGGTAGAAAGTGAAATAAAAAAAATTTAAAAAGTTAACCCATTTTTATGTCTACAAAAATTATTTTAGATATAGTACAAGTTCAAGTCACCACTACCTCTGGTCAAAATATTGACTTAGAATCTCAATATATTGGTTTAGTATCTCAATATATTGACTTAATATCTCAAAATATTGGCTCAGTATCTCAATATATTGACTTAGTATCTCAGAATATTGACTAATAATCTCAAAGCAATGAGAACATTTAAAATACTGACTTACAATCTCAATATATTGACTCAATATCTTAAAGTATCTCAATATATTGACTTAGTAACTTAGAATATTGACTAAGAATCTGAAAGTAATGAGGAACTTTAAAATATTAACTTAAAATCTCAATATATTAACTTCTGCACACCGGCGTGCAAAGTATAACTTGGTATTATGGAGTCTGGAGATCCTTTTTTCTTGTTGAAGTGGAAATCTATTGTTGGGACACGTTTGTTTCTACTGTTTCAACTGAATTTTATTAATGTTGATAGAGTTTGGATGCTTTCAACGGTTTTTTCGAATTCAGCATTAGCAAAACACAATTTGTTTTATAAAATGATAAATCTTTACCCGGACAAGTGAATTTTGTGCATGGACAAGTGCATCAAAAAGTTAATGTCAAGCCCTGTATTATGATGGAGGATTTGCACCGTAATATTTTTATTTGTAATCTTCTGCATGTGTGTGTGCTGCTGTGCGTCCCTGTGTGTGTAACCTAGGAGCATTTTACTAATTTGCTGTTAAAATAACAATGAAATGCTGCGTTATTGACTTTAGACCAGGTTCAAACCATATGGTATTGACCAGCAGGTGACACGCCAATTACATTTAGTGTCTTTACAGTTGAATTTAGCCGACAAAAAGGTAACAGTGAGCCGGGAACAGACGGTGAGATGTCAGTCTTTTCAGCAGTCGTTGTTTAACAATTTAAAAGTTTAGCCGACAAAAAGTGACCGCCATGCAGCGATGACAGCTAAGATTAGACACCAAAAAGTCTAGTTAGGATAGAAAAAAGATGGTTTTCTGGGTGAAAGTCTTGTGTTTTCTCCTTAACTTCTTCAGGACATGAACACCTGTTTCCTGGGTGAAAGTCTCGTGTTTTTAGGAGCCAAACATTCCCCCCGATCTCGTCCCTATGAGGATCTTCACGCTCTTATACAGCAGCAGTCAACGTGCTGTTGACAGTAATACATACGTGGAATACATACCAAGTACAGGGCATTACTTTTCAGAGATATATGTACGAATAGTTCATGAGAACTTCATTAAGATATTTGAACATCAGGCTTCATCTATAAGTTCAGGAACCGGTTTCAGAGTCCTGTGATGCTTTTAATCCAGTATGAAAACTCTGAAAACTTGACTTCTTTCTCTCTTTCTTTCCTTCTTTCTTGCTACCTTGCCTTCTTTACATCTTTCCTTCTTGCTTTCCTTCTTTCTTGCTTTCTTTCTTACTTTCTTTCCTTCTTGCTTGCTTTCTTACTTGCTTTCCTTCTTGCTTTCTTGCTTTCTTGCTTTCTTGCTTTCTTACTTTCTTTACTTCTCCCCCTCTCCCCCTTTCCCCCTTTCCCCCTCTCCCCCTCTGCAGCAGCAGTTGCAGGTCTTATCGTCTGTTCGCTGTGATTTTCTATCTCGGCTGCTCTGAGATCAGCTCGCAGAAACAACAAAGACAGACTTTCAGCAGCAATTTGTTCGTTTCCGTAAAGACGGCTGCGAGTTAAACGAGTCCGACTGTAACGCAAGAACCCTTCACCCCCCCACCCTAACAATGGCGGAGCCGGGGAACCAGATCTGTGTCGGCCTGATGCTATCTGCTCCGTGTTAAATGGGGTGACCAGCAGTCAAAAGACAAAAGAAGCAACAGAAGGACATGGGGGATGGGGGGAGGCGGGAGAGAGATATTCTTTCTTTCTGTCTTTCTTGACCACCCCATTTAACATTAGGGCTGGGTTAAAAAAAAAAATCAGATTTAAATAGATCTTCATTTGAAAGATCCCGTATCGATTCATAAAACCCAGAGATGGATCTTTTAAGAGGCTCTGTCTTAAAGCGTAACTCTCGCCAAAATGCAACCTAGGGTCTTTTTGTGAATGTACCCGAGTCAAACTTTCGTTTAAAAGCATATTTAGGACGGAATCACCACTTTTAAGATTCACCGTATTCTCGTTTTTGGGTCAAATGACCTTTTGAATGGGAGTGCTAAGGACACTTTGATGCTAGCCTCAAAATATCTATTTTTAAACCACTAAGAAGGCTCGACACAACATGAGACTTTGCTCCAAGTATCACCAGGAGCTCTACACCTTACCACCAAGTACCTTTTGCGACTTTAGTGCGTAACTTTTGTATTAATAAACGTTACATTCAAACTGCTACAAAGCTAATTAAGACTACCAGGTCCACACAACTCTCTCTTTCATTCTCAATATGGCTATGTTTACAAAAATGTGAAGTCCAGCGACTTTCCTTCTTGCTTTCTTTCCTGGTTGTTTACAAGTTGGTGTCGTCGACGGCTTTCACGCACCGAAGCTCGAGTGATAATCACCTCTTCTCAAGTCTCTCCTGTTGTTCTCGGGTCTAATTTGACCCATTTTCAAAAAGTTTCTATATCAGAAATTTGGGTTTCTTTCAACCAAATTTGAAAACAAAATAACGTGGATGTTTCCATACAACGCTCTTCACGAGTTAAATAAATCATCAGCTCACTACTTTCATTGAATTTTGGTGTTTTATTCAATATTTTAGCATGTAAATAAAAATTGATAATAGAACGTTGAAAAACGTAGGACAAAATGTCAAAAAAGCACCGAAAAATATTGACAGAAACGTCGAAAAAAGTGACAAAAGTGTCAAAAAAGACTACCAAAAAGTTGGACTTTTCCTACATTTTGACCCAG
>NC_050190.1:8767856-8797856 GCF_008315115.2 Sander lucioperca | reverse complement strand
TGTACAACCTGTTCTCACTTCCAACTCGTACAATACTGACGCTTCGTCCGTGTCTCTAATTGTCAAATACCAACGAAATAATCCCCTTTTAGTGTCTGTATGAAACGCACCGGGCAGTTCAGCAGCTACACGGGGCCGTAAGATGACGTAATATTAACAGAGACAACAGTAGAGAGTAGTATGTAGAGAGACAGCCGTAGATAGTAGTATGTAGAGACAACAGTAGAGAGTAGTATGTAGAGAGACAACAGTAGAGAGTAGTATGTAGAGAGTAGTATGTAGAAAGACAACAGTAGAGAGTAGTATGTAGAAAGACAACAGTAGAGAGTAGTATGTAGAAAGACAACAGTAGAGAGTAGTATGTAGAGAGACAACAGTAGAGAGTAGTATGTAGAAAGACAACAGTAGAGAGTAGTATGTAGAGAGACAACAGTAGAGAGTAGTATGTAGAGAGACAGCAGTAGAGAGTATTTTGAAGAGAGACAACAGTAGAGAGTAGTATGTAGAGAGACAACGGTAGAGAGTAGTATGAAGAGAGACAACAGTAGAGAGTAGTATGTAGAGAGACAACAGTAGAGAGTAGTATGTAGAGAGACAACGGTAGAAAGTAGTATGTAGAGACAACAGTAGAGAGTAGTATGTAGAGAGACAACAGTAGAGAGTAGTATGAAGAGAGACAACAGTAGAGAGTAGTATGTAGAGAGACAACTGTAGAAAGTAGTATGTAGAGACAACAGTAGAGAGTAGTATGTAGAGAGACAACAGTAGAGAGTAGTATGTAGAGAGACAACAGTAGAGAGTAGTATGTAGAGAGACTTATTTGTCTTAAATGTGTGGTGAAGGGAGGATACTGGCGTTAGTGTAGGCGGAGCATTGGGGCCCGGTCACTACGCACACACTTCACACTACACACTACGCACTACACACTGCACACTACACACTACGCACTACACACTGCACACTACACACTACGCACTACACACTGCACACTACACACTACGCACTACACACTGCACACTACACACTACGCACTACACACTGCACACTACACACTACACACTACACACTGCGCTCAGTGAGGAGCTGGTCGATGAAAGATGAGAAAAGTCTCTCTGCATGTTCTGCAGTGTTTGTTTAGTTTGCTGTGACATTACTCAACCCCGTATTTGTGAATACAAATATCTGAAGTGAAAGTTCTGTCACAAAAATATGTTGTTGCGTATCATTGCACATTTTTAAGCGGGTATATGTAAATCCTGGAGATTTCTTAGTGGGTATACTGTGTATACCCAACACAGTCTCACGGCAGTGTGAAATGGTCACGTTATTTTTAATCTATTGATTTGTGTACACAGACGCGTTTATGTATTATATATGAACTATGCTTCCCATTGAAATACATCACATTAAAATTCGTGCTCACCACCACGGAAAAAAACGAAATAAACGTGTCCGTGTACACGGATCAATAGATTAAATAACGTGACCATTTCACGAACTACCGTAAGACTGGGTTGGTATACCTGCGTATCACGTAGACTACACCAGTCATTCCCAAACTAGTGGTCCGTGAGGGTACTGCAGGTGGTCCGTTGAAAAGCAAAATAAAATATAAAATAATAGTTTTTACACCTTCATTTTACCAGGAAATTCCCATAAAAATTAAGAATATGTATATTGATATACAATTTAAATTTAAATTAAATTGTCAAGTTATTGTGTGATTACTAAAATAGGCTAGTGGCGCTCGGCTGTGACGTTCAAGTCCAAACTCTGAAGATTAATAATCCGCTAAAATCGCCAAAGGATTTTAAATTTTGACTACAAATTCAAATTAACCTGATTATGCCCTCGGGCGCTTGAGTAAATAAATAAATAAATACGTGGCAGCCGTTGTGTGTAGTAAACTTTCTTTTAACGAGCCTGTTGTACTGATGAGATGACCAGTTATAGTTTTAGTGCTAGTCGGCCTATTAATTAAGAGGTGCGGATTAATTCAGGTAGGACTGTGTGTAGACATATTTTAATATGTATTATGCAGTGTTGGGAGTAACGCGTTACAAAAGTAACGCAATTACAGTAATGTATTCCTTTTTGCTGTAACGCAGTAATATAACGCATTACTAATTAAATTTCGGTAATATTATACTCGTTACAATCTCAGTAACGCGAGTTACAACGCATTTTAACGCAACATTTAGTGGTGCATTGTTTTTTTAAGAATTCACCAACACCACGACACATTTCTTCACAGGAAAAAAAAAAAGCCGTATTATTTTCCTGTCGCTGTATACGATGGTTGAGATGACTGCAGAGACAAATACATTTGCGAGATGGATATTATTTTCAGGAGTTATTACGCTGCGTTGAAGTGAGCTGTCCTGTTTCTGTTCCTGTGGTCAGAACCAGAGACGGTACGGACAGCATGTATGTCCCAACAGGTGACGGTACGTCAGCAGCTGACAGATATAAACATGTTGGGAATTAATGTTGAGGCTTGCTACACGTAAATATCATTGCATTTTTATCGGCCGTGGAGAGTAACTCTGCCTGTAGTGGAATGGCTTCGAATGACGACCAAAAACACAGTAAATGGTCATTTACTGTTCAATATGTTGCAGTTTTACAAACAAGAAAGTGAACAACTTCAGCCTGATGGACATGTTGCTTCTCAGTAAGCTAGCAAGAGTAGCTACACAACAGACAACTTCCGTGTAGCATACTTCAAAATAAAAGCACTTCCTGTGACGGTTCGCAGTAAAACTAAATTACTGTTAAATAAGGTTGTGCAGGCTACCTTTTCACAAATCAGCTGTAAATCAAGTACTGTAAATAATGTTAGTAGTGAGTTTTAATCACACTATAATTGAACATTTCCTTTAGAGTGTTTTAACCTAAACAACATGAATTTCTTATTGAAGTGCTATAAACAAACATTTTACAACAATGCCGTACTTTTGAGTATTTTCATTTTCTCCTACTTGCCTATTATATGTTTTACATATCTATTTTGTATAGCTTTAGTTACTTTGCATATTTATATTAATTATACAAAATATGAATAATCTATTATGTATTAAAGTGGATAAAGACGAGACTTTATTGATCCGGTGGTGAAATTCACAAGCTAGCTGCCAAATCAAACTTCCGCTGTTATTTTGGTGAAAGTAACTCAAAAGTAACGCAAAAGTAGTGTAACGCATTACAATTCAGAGACAGTAATATTGTAATATAACTAATTACTCTCAAATGACAGTAACTACTAATCTATAATGTATTACATTTTGGAAGTAACTTGCCCAACACTGGTATTATGAGGTGGTCCGCGAAAATACTTCATTACAAATAGTGATCCACACACACAAAAAGTTTGAAAACCCCTGGTCTACACCACTGGTCTGCACCCTCCCGACATCTCACGACAAATCATTTCTCTCTAAATTTGATAAGATTAAACTTTGAGTGCACCGATATCAGAGGTTATATATGTTATTATGTGGGCATTTTTTCAGGGGAGGACAAACTATGCGTAGCATATAAATAGAGCAAACTTTTACCAAATCTAAGCTGTAGCCGAGTTTATTCGTTCCAAACTAGTTGATGGTAACGCACTTGATTCACATTTCTTTTTTGCAACATTTCTAAAGTTTGCTGAACAGCTGAAAGGAAATGGGGCTAATGTTGTTGTCAATGTTTCGGTTAATATTTTACTTCTATTATGTGAAAAATAGCAGCCTGAGTGAGTCCACACTGGCAGTGAAAATAACTACTCGATCACTACTTTCATTGAATTTTTGGTATTCAATTTTATAGCATTTGAAAAAATTGAAATGGTTTCAAAACCTGACTAAACTTTGAACGTTAAACTCCACCAACATACGTTCCTCTAATACCAGTCAAAATTCAAAAAAATAACTTCAAAATTAGGTATAATCACCTATAAATGAGATTTATTGAACATGAATTCCAAAAATATGTGTAAAACTATTGGTAAGAAGTTGGTGTTAGTGAAAAATAGCATCGAAAACGTGGAAAAAAACGTGACAAAAATATTAAAAATGTGACAAAAAAAAGTGACAAAAATATTAAAAATGTGACGAAAAAAAAATGACAAAAACATCACAGAATGTGTCAAAAATATTTAAAAAAAATGTTTTAACCCAGAAGGACAATAAGTGCATGGTCGACCAGAGGACAACACAAGGGTTAAATTTGCACAACTTTTCAGTGAACTCAAAACCAGTGTGAGGAAACGGCAACAAGCAGCCATTCTTAAATCGGACTTCTGTTGATATTTGCAGCTCTAAACTGCTCCGTTTTCCCCTCAGAGATCGATAAAGTCTCGGTGAGTCCCAGGTGCTGGGTCATGAGAACAGACTGCGTCCCACAGACACGCTCTGATTTAAACTAGTTTCGCTGGTGTTTAACTGGAGTCAGTGGTCAGTTAAACCGGCTGCTGCTATGTGACCTCAGAGTGGAAAAAAGCTGATTTTGAGGCCAAAGAGTGGGATATAAATGCCGAAAAATAATTAGGATTAGTATATACTGAGACTGTGTGTGGGTAAAGTCTCCATTATTTTCTTCAGCCTCGTCAGACCTGCTGTCAATCAACCACGATTAAGATCGGGAATGTTGGCCGCTCCGTTTTTCTTTTCTGCTTTAAACAGCTAATCTGGATTTGATTGGTCCAGATGAGGGCTGACACACAGACACACACACACACACACACACACACACACACACACACACACACACACACACACACACACACAGACACACACACACACACACACACACACACACACACACACACACACACACACACACACACACACACACACACACACACAGACACACACACACACAGACTCAGACACAGACGCACACACACACACACACAGACACACACACACACACACACACACACACACACACACACACACACACACACACACAGAGCAGCAGGAGCTCAGACTTGGTCAGTTAACATTCTTTGTGTTAGTGTTTTAACGTTGATTTGAAATATTTCATGTTTATATACACTTTCTTTTTTGTGTGTCTGGAGCCAAGTTTCCTTGAGCAAGGCACCGAACCTTCAGACCTGTGTCTGTCTGGATGGCTGCAGCCATAAATATGTGCACATATTTGTAGAAAAGTAAATGTCACGCTCTCCATCTGATACGTAGGAAAAGACAGAGGTGGAATGAAACTACATTTAGCCAAGTATACTGTACTAAGGTAGCCTGACCAGCCAGACCCACATCCAGATGTTGGGTCTGGGAACTCACCATTGGCTGGGCTCAATCAGAGGGGGCGGGATAAACGGTTGTCTTTTAGGTTCCCTCTGCACGCAATAGGATAGCGCTACAACCAACCAGAACAACGCTAGTTGATAAATAATAATAATAATTAAAGGTCCCATGGCATGAAAATTTCACTTTGAGGTTTTTTAACATTAATATGCGTTCCCCCAGCCTGCCTATGGTCCCCCAGTGGCTAGAAATGGTGATAGGTGTAAACCGAGCCCTGGGTATCCTGCTCTGCCTTTGAGAAAAGGAAAGCTCAGATGGGCCAATCAGGAATCTTCTCCTTATGAGGTCATAAGGTCAAACTAGCAAAGTGGCAGTTGGTCAAGGCCACACCCCCACCCCCCACCTTGCCCCCCCTCTCTCCTCCTCAATAACATTTAAAGCTACAGACACAGAAATGGCACATCCTAAGGAACGCTCATTGTGGGACTGGCTCTAGTGGCTGTAATTCTGCACCAAGGCTGAATTTCAGGAAAGAGACTTCAGATACAGTATTAGGGGACCACTAAGGTCTATATAAAAGCATCCAATGAGCACCATGTCATGGGACCTTTAAACTCCGAACACATCCTCCTTTTTGAAGACTGACTTCAGTGCCGTTCTTTGTTCTTTTCTCAAAGAAAAGCTGAACTCCAAGTCTTCCAGAGTCGCGGCCAAAGCCGATTCCAAAGACCGCTGTTCGCCAGCAGCAGCAGCCATCTTCTTTGTTTTCAAGTAGCAGGGAATTCACGGGGAACCATTGCAACTCTGCCATCATTATGTTAAGCCCCGCCCACCGACTCTATACACGATGTGATTGGCCTGACCAGAATTTGGTTTTTCCAGCTCACAAGCCAACGGAGAGTTGCTAGACGACCCTGGCTGCAAATTACATTTGCTGCCGCTAGGGTGCATCTAGATTTCTATACTAGTACTAAGGGCAAATGTAAGGTACTTTACTACTACTACCACTACTACTACTGCTACTTTTTTACTTGTACTCCACTATATTTCAAACAAACACAGGACTTTCACCCAGGAGGCCGGCACTCACAACGGCGAGTTTAAAAAATAGCTATTTGCTCAGAAATGGAGCTACGTCCCATTATGCAGCGTGTGTGTAACTGGAAGTGAAATAACGTCTGATTTGAACCAAAGGCCTATATTCATACATATATCTTGTGTGGGTTGACCCCGAAGAGTCGACGATTAGATCTAAGGAGTCGAATCGTCGTAACCCTCTGAGGTCTACGGTCATAGGCGGACCGGCAATCTGGTAGTTTTGGCAAATGCCAGAAGGGCCGATGAACTCTTGGGCTGATTTGGGCCGCTGGAAAAAGAAAAAAATGCGGCAACACTGACGTTTCACACTAGTTTGACAAAAATATGCAAGACTGCACGGCTGCAGCCTGGAGCCTCCCGTCTGGAGCTTGTGTCTGGTCCGCTATGTCTTCGTACTTTGGCGTTTTGGGTCTTTAAAGGTCCAGTGTGTAACGTGTTTAGTTGTTCATTATCTAAATCTGTGTTGCCCGTTCACAAACTTGTCTTTTTCATGAATATTTACCACCACCATCAATTCCAAGTATTCCTTTTGGCTTGAAATTTAACATTTGCATTTGCATGAACTGGAGTAGACGCTCCATATTAATGCTCCATCTAGAAATACGTTAGCTGGTAAGAGACATACAGGACATACTGCTCCACCTTAGTGTGTGTGTGTGTGTGTGTGTGTGTGTGTGTGTGTGTATGTGTGAAAGGGACATACAGGACATACTGCTCCACCTTTCACGTTTTCTCTGTCACATGATGAACTCACAGCTGCTGCTAACGGTATCGTAGCTTCCCGGCCCCGGCAAGTTAGAAGAAGGAAACATGGAGGACCACATGTATTCAAAAATCCAAATTTCAGGAACAGGAGTCTTCTTCGCCCAGAAAAAGAAAAAGGAGATTGAAAAGAGCAAGAGACCGTCTTTTTGAAGCGTGAAGGCTACCCTAGCTGTAATACGTACTCTGAACTGCGTGGAGCGAGAGAGTTGATTGCGATATATGATCTCAACGCTAGATTGGAGAAATTCCCACACATTGGACCTTTAAGTATTTTATAATATGTTTTAAATATGCAAGCATTTCCATTCTATTCTAAGATGGTGCCATGGTTTATTTGAAGGTGTTATGAATTGCTCCAGTGTGTGTATTATTTAATTATGAAAGCCTGTTAGTGTGCCTCATGCTGCTGCTGCCATAATCTCACGTGAGCCTGTTTTTTGCAATTATAAAGTAAATAATGTCCCTGGCTGAAATTGGGCCGGTAACAGACGGAATTGCCAAGGCCGAATTTCTATCCCAGTCCGCCCCTGCAGGCGAAAGTGGCCCAAATCTGATTTATTTTTCTAATTAGATTTAGACCACTTCCATATCAACCCGTTCTCATTCCGAACTCGTAAAATAAGGACGTTTGGACAGTGGCTGTCAGCGTCTGATGCGACAAAAAAGGCGTGTTTCAGCGTGTTTGTGCAGTTAGAGAGGATTTAGAGAGTAGTATGTAAGGAGGTTGGTTGGGGGGGTGGACACGACTTTAACCCAGGAGAGCGGGGTTCACGTCCTGATTGTCACGCTTGCTATAGTCGCTTTTTACTTTCCTCCCGCGTGTCACAGAACCGTACGCCTACCGTCAACCCTTTCCTAAACCCGACCGTCCCGTAGTTCCCGCGTGTCACGGAACCGTAAGCCCAACCACGACCTTTTCCTTAACATAACTGTGTCAAAAAGGATGTCAATAGTCCCGACCAAGAGCGTTTACTTACAGCGCTAAAGGGACGGCAATAGTGCCGACCAAGAGCATTTACTTATAGCGCTAAAAGGACGGCAATAGTCCCGACCAAGTGCGTTTACTTAAACCGCTAAAGGGACGGAAATAGTCCTGACCAAGAGCAGTTACTTATAGCGCTAAAGGGACGGCAATAGTCCCGACCAAGCACGTTTACTTATAGCGCTAAAGGGACGGCAATAGTCCCGACCAAGCACGTTTACTTATAGCGCTAAAGGGGACTTTTAGCGTCAATAAGAACGACAAAGGCACCTGACCAAGCGTCCATATTTTACGAGATGAGTGTGAGAACCTGTTGTCCATATGTGATCCTGAATCAATGCGGCCGCAGTGTGAACAATCAAGGAGGATTTGATGCGACTTTTACGTCATTCTACATCAACATTTGTCACAATTATGCTTCAGTGGGAGTTAGCCCTCGACACAGACAGTAACATTAACAACTTGACTAGGGTTACAAAATGGAGAACGGTGATGGAGCCAGTCAATGGAGGGAGAGGGAGGTGTTAGACCTAATTAGCGTATGCTCATTAATGTTACAGCTGCCATTACACAAACATTTTCAAATAAAAGCAACAATGCTGACTTCCTCCATAACCTCCCTAACTTTAGTGCGACAGCGTGCTGCGTCTGATGTCATTGGTATTGTTCTTTTGATCATGCGGGTCAGTTCAAAACTGCAAACAGTTCACACTGGAATCTGATATCAGCCACATTTTAAAAGGTCATGGGAACAGCCAAACAAAAAATCAGATCTGAGCAAAAAATCTGAATTAAGCATTAAGACTTACGGTGTGAACGTAGCCTAAGGGTCACAAAGTAGTGTAATATTTGATAAAAATAGTAAAAAAACAATGTCTGGAATGAAATTTAGTAATATCTCTTTTTCAGTAGGAGTTTTGTCAAACATCGTTTGGACGCGTTGGTGCGTCTTTCATCCTCAGTCTGAAAATGTGGTTAGGAAAGAAAAGTGTTGGCACACATTTGTTCCTTTGTTTAATAATTAGCGCGTAATTAGCACGTGGCATCGGTGTAAATGCATGTTTTTGAACAAAGAATCGCCAATCAATAACTTGTTGTCCTAGAGTTCAAACTTAAAGTTGGATATGACAATCATAATTATTTTAACCCTTGTGTTTTCCTTGGGTCAAATGTATATATATATAATGTTTGGGCATTTCTGCCTTTATTGGACAGGTAAGCTGAGATATGAAAGGGGAGAGAGAGGGGGGAAGACATGCAGGAAAACCATCACAGGTCGGATTCGAGCCCTGGACCTTCTGCGTCGCGGAACAGGCGTCTGTACGTGTGCGCCTGCTCTACCAACTGAGTTAACCAGCCACGTGTCCTTGGTTTTTCATTTCATTTCTTTTAAGCAAATTGCCCCAAAATAACATGTATGCATGGATTGAACGCTGTATGGAACCCATACAACGTACAATCCCGTACAATCTTACCAGGTAAAATTAATGATTACTTTTATTATTTAATTTTGAATTTTGGGTTTTTTCTTCAATTTGATATTCTTAAAAGGTTTCAAAACAGCATCATGTCCAAAACTTTAACATAAACCAGTCTGTGATTCACTCAACATCCTCTGATCTTAACTATTAGTCAAAATAATTCATAATTTCAGCTTTTTTTAAAGTGCCCATATTATGAAAAAATCACTTTTTCTGGGATTTGGGGTGTTATTTTGTGTCTCTGGTGCTTCCACACACATACAAACTTTGAAAAAAATCCATCCATGCTGTTTAGAGTGAGATACGGTTTCTGAATGTGTCCTGCCTTCAGTCTCTGGGTGAGCTGGTCAAAATCGGCACGGCTTGTGACGTCACAAGCCGAAACGAGCTGGCTAACCACAACCATTAGCTCGTAGCGTTAGCATGCTAACGCTATGGCTAACGCTAATGCTAACGCTAGCATGCTACCTCGTTCTCAATAGCAAAGCACTGCTACAACACACACAAGTTCACCATAATCTACAAAAGAACTACTTCCATGTGCGCCCTCATTTAGAAGTCTCCCAGCTAATCCTGCCTTGTAACTGACCGAAGTTGTAGAAACAGCCTTTCTTTTACTGTCTATGGAGCTAGCTAGCTGACATGATCTACATCTGAGCTACTGGGCATGTGCAGTGCAATCAAAGATAGTACAGAAGAAGAAGAAGAAAAGAGGTCTCACTCTGTAGCTAAAACAGAGACCAGCTGAAAAGAGGATCTGCAGCAGTGAGAGAGAGCGGTGCAGTACAACAACAATATGGTGTTTTCTGAACATTAAACCATGTAAACCTATTCTGGTACAACCTTAAAATACAATTATGGACCTGAAAATGATCATAATATGGCTGCTTTAAACTCAAAAATTAGATATAATGTCAGTTTACTGACAATTAATTCATAAAAGCATCAAACTAAGTGACAAAAACATCGGGGGGCGGGAACCAAAAAAAAGTTCAATTTCATTTTTGACCCAGAAAGGATAACAAGTTCATGGTGGACTAAAACTAATGAAACTAAATAATAGTTCTTATTTTAGTCTTACCACGTTATCATACACGTAACCACGTTTTCACCTTACACCTAAACACAATCTGAAAAAAAAACTGTGACCTTGCTGTGCACAACACAGCTGAACCAATTCGGCCTAAAAGTTGCTGTTGAATGTCTGATTTTCACAAAGAAGTGCTTGTTTTTTTCACAAATCAATCATGCTACACTCTAAGAAATATCTGTTTTAACAGTTGTGCGTCTGTATATTTTAACAGAAATTGTCCGAAGAATGTAATTCACAGTTGTAATTTAGTTTTGGGCTCAAGCCCCTTTTGATATCTGTGTGCACGTGCCTGAGTGACAGTGTCTTTTCACATTGTAGTTTCTGCAAGTTGTCATGCGATGGGTTGAATCTTTTATATTTTATTTTTTAAAAAGTATAACTATGCGCATTACTTAGTTTTCACATTGCAGGATAAATCCTGCTTGTCTGAGGGACTCAAACACTGATGGTATGTCATCCACTACTTCGTTTTTCAGGGGATATTGGCGTTGGCATGGTCTGTAATTACTTTTGGGGGTGATCACCACTTTTCTGATTAGGCCCAAATCATTTTTACTTTGAGCCCACAAAGTCTTAGGGACTTCTTGCGGGGCTGCAGCATCCACTTTTGACAAAAAATATATGGTACCAGTTGAAAAGTGTTTTTTTTACATTTTAAATTGCTGAATTTGTGCTCCGACAACTTTTGTCGGCATTGGAGGGGTTTGGGAGAGTAAAGAAAATCCAAATTACTTTTTTTTTTTTTCTTGACGTTTGTCGCTTTTAAGGAATTTTTGTCATTTTTGGCGACATTTGGGGCTTTTATTTTTTCAACGTTTTTTTTGAAGTGTACTAACTGAGCAACTTTGTACGAGAGAATTTTATATAATAGGCCTTTAACAGAAAATGTTGCTGTATTTTAACTGTAGCTACACACAAAACCTTGATTTTTTTTAATTATGTGTAATTGTAATGTGTTATTTTACAGATTTATTAGACTTTATTTAATTTTTGCATGTAGCCAATTTCTGTAAAAACATCAGCCAATTAATAATACTGTTGATAACAACGGAAGGGTACTCATGCAGACAAAAATCAGAAGTGCTGGTACTCAGTACAGGCCCATTGAACTAACAACTTGAAAATGGGACTTTACCGTGAAAAGTATGAGTGTGTGTTGGTAGGTTTTGGGAGGGGTAGCTGGTGGTTGGTGGTGTGCGTGTGTGTGTGTGTGTGTGTGTGTGTGTGTGTGTGTGTGTGTGTGTGTGCGTGTGTGTGTGTGGGGGGGTGGGGGTTCATGTGAACGAGCAAGAAAACACTCGACGGGTCGTGAATAATCGTTTTAATGAGTGTGTAAAAGCAGGCGGCTCGGTGAGGGCCTGTCGGGTTAAACAAACTCACCAAATCCGATTGTCAAAGTGCAAAGTGGTGTCGGTTCAATTTGCCCCCCCGTCCTTCCTCCTTCCTCCTTTCCTTCCTTCCTTGTCTTCAGCCCCCCCCCTCACCCCGCTTCAGTCCTGCCAATTACAAGACATAATAATATTTTCTTAAACCCGGTGTGATCTTTGTGTTTTTTTAAAAAGCCCGCTGATCTCCGCGCGCTCCGCTGCTCTCCGTGAATGGAGCGTCAATGAGGGACCGATCAGCGGCAAGCACTTCCTTTTTATCTGCTCACTGCACCATTTCATCTCTTCACAGCACACTGATATCTATTAGAGGCCGTTACATCTCCACACACAGAACCAGCATCTCTTTATAGATAGTTTTATTTTATAAAACAAACATAATAGAAGCATTTTGTGAGAAAAAAGGAGTAAATCTTCCATAAATTGCAACAAAAAAACAAACAAATGTGTATTAGCCTTCTTAAAAAAGTCTCCTCTATAACATATAAAATGTCCTAAGAGATCAAAGTGGCGGAAAGTATTGAAAAACAATAAAATTGGTGCTGCCAATTTCCCATTGCAGCCCATGTTAAAGGGAGACACAGTTGAATTGGGAAAATATTTTTAACTTACAGATATCAGCATAAACCTTCCCCAGATGATTATTTACATCAGCAGTGTTTCCAAATGTCTCCGGGTTAGGGGCTCGGAAACGCCAGAGCAGGGGGAATGAGAGGGGGAAACGCTAGAGCAGAGGGAATGAGAGGGGGAAACACCAGAGCAGGGGGGATGAGAGGGGGAAACGCCAGAGCAGGGGGAATGAGAGGAGGAAACGCCAGAGCAGGGGGAATGAGAGGAGGAAACGTAGCAAAAGATACTACTTTTTAAACCAAAATGTAGCCTCAGACTGTGAAGATGGGTGAAAAATTTCCCTTTAATTTAATTTCAGCAAACTCACTAAGAGAAGTTGCCCCCCTCCATTATTTAACCAAGACCAAAATTTAGCCAAACTACACCAACGTTTTTAGCTGATTAACTAAAACCTTCAGCTAACCTTAACTGTTAGCAAAACTTAAACTGTCAGCAAATGTAAACCAAACTATCAGCTAATAAATTGAGAAAAGATCGCTAACAAACTGAAAATGTCAGCTAAACTCAACAGTTAATAAGATTATAGCTGTTAGCTGCTGAAATAAAAACACTTATCCAACACAAGCCAAACCACCATTAAACTAAAGCTGTTAGCTAACATAAATCCAACATGCTAGCTGCTAAACTGAGTCATGAACTAATGTCAATCAAACTCATATAGCTGCTAACTTAAGCTAACATTTAACCAACCAATTTTAGCTGCTACCCTGAGATATATTAGCATAGCTACATATAACAAGCTATTTTAACTGCTAATCTAAGCTATAAGCTAACACGTAACCAAACTGTTTTAGCTGCTAACTTAAACTAACACTTACACTTAACCAAACTTTTTTAGCTTCTAACTTAAGCTAACACTTAACTAAACTGTTTTAGCTGCTAACTTAAGCTAATACTTAACCAAACTGTTTTAGCTGCTAACTTAAGCTAATACTTAACCAAACTGTTTTAGCTGCTAACTTAAGCTAACACTTAAGCTAAACTCTTTTTTTAAGATAACACTTAACCAACTGTTTTAGCTGCTAACCTAGCTAGCGTCAAACAGTTTAGCAGCCAACATGACATGTTAGCTATTCCTCTAACTTCTCTATTTGACTATTTAACTGATTTAAAACAGATCCAAACTCTTTTCGCCGCTACCTGCATCCTAACTAAATTTTCACTTCCTGGCGTCCGTACGTTTTTCACCCTGACAGACGATAATTTAAGATAAAAACACTGAATGTTTGCAGTAAACTGGCCAAATTTTATAAAATATGAGAAAATGTCAGTAGGCCGATCAGTCTTTCAGGAAGCCACAGCTTTAGATTTCTCCATCATTTAGTTTAGTTGAGACTCCAGTTTATGTTTTCATAATGAAAATAAACTGAAACCTAAGTTTTGTCTGATTCAAAACAGGCGCTGACACTAAAATACTCCGACCGCAGAATCAACGGCAGATTAGGATCAAAAATCAGACAGAGGATAAGCAATAAAGCAGCCGGTCATTGTGACACAGAAACCAACAGCAAACTATAAATCTGTCAGCACACACCAGCAGCCTCTGCCGGCTGTGTGTGTGTGTGTGTGTGTGTGTGTGTGTGTGTGTGTGTGTCTGTGTGTGTTTATATCTGTGTTGTCGTGTTTGCCGACTGTATGGCTAAACACTCCAGGCCTTGTGCATATTTTTAGCTAAGCAGGGCTCAGTGTGTAGGCTATCCTGTGACTAATATTGCTGAACACACACACACACACACACACCTAGGCACGCACACACGCATACACACACACGCACATAAACACACAGACATATACACATGCGCACACACACACACACAAACATACACACATAAACACACACACACACACACACGTTATTACAGCCTGTGCACTAATTTGGAGGAATAATTTATTTCTCTGAATATTTTGTCATTATTTTTCTTTTAATAACTATAAATCAATAATACAGTTTTTCAAAATAAAAGCTCGACCCATTACTCATTTAAAAACTAAAATCTGGATTTCAAACTGAACGTGAATAAAGACTTTATAGATTTACTGGAATTATAAACGGAAAGAAAAACAATTTCTGCTCTGGCCCAAATGATTTAATATTTTATTAATAATTTAACTATTAGATTGTTTTAGTCAAGATCATTTTTTTACTGTTGACTTAATGTTTAGTTGTACATCTATTCTCGTCACTTTTTGTCTCTTTGTAAGTCGTTTACAGTCAGTATGTGTACGTTTGGGTCATTTTGAGTCTATTTAAGTACAAACACAAATATTTTAAACTATTAAACACAGTGTGTCTCCAAAATACTCTAACTTTAAGTAAAAAAGTATTTGCGGTAGGGTTGTATTTTTCATATTATGGATTTATTTAATGCTTTAAAATATATTTTCCTTGCAAAACAGCACATCGTCACTGCTCAGTAAAAACCATGTACCTCCAAATGTGTTAATTTTTTAATTGTTGAGAACATTCCTCAGCTTCTTTAGAGCAATAAATCATTTACACACCGTTTGAATTATCTACAAAAAGCAGAGAGTCAAAAAAAGCTGAAAACAATCATCTGTTAAATATAATTTCTTAAAACAACAAATGCACATGTTGAATCATAAGTGAAACATTTTAAGTGTAAATCAATTAACATCAACAGACAAATGTGGTTTGAGAATTTGTGTGTGTGTGTGTGTGTGTGTGTGTGTGTGTTTCTAGGTGTGTGTGTGTCTGTGCATGTGTGCATGTTTGTGTGTGTGTGTGTGTTTATATCTGTGTTGTCGTCATTTAATTTTTTACATTTGTTGAATCCACATACAGGTGCTGGTTTTGGGTCATTTAAATTTCACAAATAAAAACATTATTTTCACTTTTTTGAAGGTTTATTAAAAAAAGATTCAAGTATGTAAAATGTAGGATATTATTTTCTTTCAATCATGTAAATATAAATATATTTTATCTTTTAAAACAGCCTTTAAATGAACGAATTAATGTCTTTTTTGGGGTCTACAAAGCACATTATTATACATGTTTACACCAGTTAATTTCACACAATATGACTCGCACAATTAACTAGTAACATCCATACAATAACCCCAAATATCAGCAAGAGCAAAAGAGAAGAAGGAAAGAAACTAAATTAATGTATCACCTATGGAAAAACACATTGTTCTGGGACGTGTGTGTATGTGTGCTGGTGTGTGTGTGTGTTTATATGTGTCTAGGTGTGTGTGTGTGTGTGTGTGTGTGTGTGTGTGGGTGTGTGTGCATGTGTGTGTGTCTAGGTGGGTGTGTGTTGTGCATGGGTTTGCGTATGTATTGTACTGCATCTGTAATATTTGTGTCCCTGTACCATTTTTCTTCATGTGGACATAAATAAATGGTTAAAATGTGTGTGTGTGTGTGTGTGTGTGTGTGTGTGTGTGTGTGTGTGTGTGTGTGTGTGTGTTTGTTTGTTAATATGTGTGTTGTCATGTTTGCTGACTGTATGGTTAAACAAGGCACTCCAGTTAAACACTTCTTCCCACAATTCTCCAGTCAGATTGGTAAATATCTGCAGGGTTATAATCATATAGTTCCATATATTTTGCCATTTGATTTCTATTTCAAATCAAGAAGTACTGACAATGCTAGGGCGTAACTTCCACTGGGGACAGGGGGGATGTGTGTGTGTGTGTGTGTGTGTGTGTGTGTCTCGACACTTTTATATTTGCTTGATATTATTTTATTCATAAGTCTTGGTGATCGGCCCCTATTTTAACTCTCCTGTTGTACTATGGTCAAATTTGACCCATTTTCAAAAAGTTTCTATATCAAAATTTGGGTTTCTTTCAAAAGAAGTAACGTGGATCGTTTCCTGCAACGCTCTTCACAACTTAAATAAATGATCAGTTCTCTACTTTCATTGAATCTGGGTGTTTTATTCAATTTTATAGCATTTAAAAAAAAAGAGAATAGAATGTTGAAAAAAGTAACAAAAATGTCAGAAAAAGTTGATAAAAATATCGGAAAACGTGACAAAAAATACTTGGATAAAAGTGACAAAAACAATGACCCAGAAAAGAGAAAAACTAAAAGTTGCATGGACGGGAAGACAACACAAGGGTTAAACAATAAAGATAGTAAGTCTTCTTTTTCTAATCCCTAATGTTGTCCTCGGGTCAAATTTGACCCGTTTTTCAAAGTTTTTTTATATCAGAAAATATGGGACATCGATAAAGCATCGAAAATGTAAAAAAAAGAAAAAAAAAAAAAAAAAAGAACGCTAAAAAAGCAACAACAAAAAAATGATGAAAAAAACAGTCAAAATCGCAAAAAATTTCAAAAATAAGCACCCAAAACATTGAAAAAGTGACAAAAATATTGGGGGAAAAGCGGAAAAAAATGTCAGAAAAAGCGATTAAAATGTTGAAAAAAGTGACCAAAACAATGGAAGAAAACACCCTAAAATGTAAAATACTAAACTTTGAAAACAGTGACTGAAACATTGACATAGAGACATTTTTCATGGTTCATGGGAAGACAGCATGAGGGTTAAACATAGTTTAGTATTATTCTTTCTGGCATCATTTATCATTTATGATCAACTGAATTATTTCCTGGACTTTGTATCATCGTAGTCCCTCAACTTATGCAGAAATGGGATTCAAATAGAAAACATTTTGGCAGAGGAACACCAGACCCCCCCTTGTGTGTGTGTATGTGTGTGTGTGTGTGTGTGTGTGTGTCCTCCCCCCCCCCACACACACACACACTCACACACACACACACACTTCTCAAACCAAAGTTATTGTGACAATGAGAAAAACAATCTGCAAAACCTTTTTCATAAACAAATATAATCAAAGCAAGGCCTGGGACCTGCAAGGTGTGTGCGTGTGTGTGCGTGCGTGCGTGTGTGTGTGTGTGTGTGTGTGTGTGTGTGTGTGTGTGTGTGTATGTGTGTGTGTTCGCCAGTAAACTAAACTTTAAATACAGTATACGTATACTGTAAATCAAATAATATTTTATTTATTTTGGGCATTTTAGCAGACAGGACAGCTGTAGACAGGAAAGGGAGGAGAGAGGGGGAAGATGTGCAGTAAATGACCACAGGTTGGACTTGAACGCTGAGCCGCTGCGTTGAGGACTGAGCCCCTGCATATGTTCGCCCACTCTACCAGGTGAGCTTCCCAGGCGCCCAAATTTACAGTAATTTACTGGCAGCAGCTTCGCCAGTAAAGTACTGTTTATTTACAGTATGCATACTGTTTTTAACTCTTAAGGTATTTTGTATTTACAGTATTATTTGAATTTACAGTAATATACCGGCTGCAGTGTACTTCCCGCCTTCTCCTTTATTTTCCCAAGATGCATTGGTATTAACAGTTAATACCTGTAATCTGTAACATTCGCAGATAGCGCTGTAATATTGTTTTCTCACAGAATGCATTGCCATTTACAGTATGATCCTGTAGAACTTTAAAACAGTAAGATACTGTGAGATTGTAGCTGTTAATTTACATCAAAGATGTACAGTGTAGAATGAGACAGAATCAAGAACAACTTTGTCTCCCAAAAATGACGCAACACAGTTTGAAGACACAGGGTTGTATATGTCATAAAACGTTTGACACATGCAAAATACTTTTCTGAGTAAATGTGCACCAGATAAAATATCAGTTTAGGGAGAAATGACATGTGGAAGGAGAAACATTTTGCAACAACTCTGCAAAAAATGTAACTAAACACAAATGCAAAATACAGTTTTAACACCCGTGTTGTCTTCCCGTCATCGACCGTGCAACTTTCTTTTTTTCTGGGTCAAAATTTTAAAATTAGAACTTTTTTTTCAACATTTTGTCACTTTTTGTCATGTTTTTGTCAATTTTTATATAAACACTGACTATACAAGAATGAAATCTTACAACATATTAGTATACATAAAAAGTGCAAAATCTTCAAAATCTGGTTACAGTCGTCATTAGATGTTGCTTTATTGTTTGCTTACCATGCAACGTTTTGTTTTTCTGGGTCAAAATTTAAAGGTGCTCTAAGCGATGTCACGCGTTTTTTAGGCTACAACATTTTTTGTCACATACAGCAAACATCTCCTCACTATCTGCTAGCTGCCTGTCCCCTGAACACACTGTAAAAAAATGTCTCCTCACTACCCGCTAGCTGCACAGCCCACAGCCCTATATTCCTACAGCCCAATGGTCCCACAGCACTATATTCTCTAAGCTCTATGTTCCCACATTTCTAAGATTTTTTCCAAAATTAGGCCCTATGTTCCAACATTTCCTTTTTAATAATTTAATAATAATAATTTGTATCAGATGTTATCACCCTAACCCTCACCCTAACCCCTAACCCCAACCCTAACCCCTAGCCATAAAAAAAGTTTTGTGGAAGGAGAGGGCTTAAATTGAAGGGAAATGTAGGAACACAATACCTAATGTTGAAAATGTCCTAGAAAATGTGGGAACATAGGGCTGTGGTAACATAGGGCTGTGGTAACATAGGGCTGTGGGAACATAGGGCTGTGGTAACATAGGGCTGTGGTAACATAGGGCTGTGGGAACATAGGGCTGTAGGAACATAGGGTTGTGGGAACATAGGGCTGTGGGAACATAGGGCTGTAGGAACATAGGGCTGTGGGAACATAGGGCTGTGGGAACATAGGGCTGTAGGAACATAGGGCTGTAGGAACATAGGGCTGTGGGAACATAGGGCTGTAGGAACATAGGGCTGTAGGAACATAGGGCTGTGGGAACATAGGGCTGTAGGAACATAGGGCTGTGGGAACATAGGGCTGTGGGAACATAGGGTTGTGGGAACATAGGGCTGTGGGAACATAGGGTTGTGGGAACATAGGGCTGACCCCCAAAATACAGTTTTAAGATGCAGGGTTGTTAAAGATTTTTGTGATATAAACCAAACATAAAATTATTTTAAAACTTCAAGTCAACATGTGCAGCAGTGTTTCCTTTGCAGAACTTTGTTCCTGTAGATGGAAACAGCAGGTAAACATTTTCAAACTCCATCCGCAGCTCGCTGACACTGCAGGAGCATGAAACATTTCATTAAAGGGCCATTTCGGTCTTTATTTCAGTCCTTATTTCTGTCCTTCCTGTTGTTTCTGCTCCCTGTTGTTGGCAGCAATGAAAAGAAACAGAAAAACACGGTGTTCTGATACGTTTCCTCCTGCAGACTCCCCGTTTTGTGTTCTTTACTGTAATGGAGTGTAATTATAACAGTGTGAAAGCATCATGAATGACTCGTTCGTAATGTAGGCCCATAAAAACGTGCTCCTTTCAGCTGCACCACACGTACATTATGTATAAATGCTGTGACATATTGGGCCATTAACGCTTCCATTAGCCTGGATTTCATCCCCTGTGTATTCTTTTTCTTACTCTATAATGTGAACTAAACAGTGTTTAATAATCAAGTAGAGCTGGGTTAAAATAATGGATTCTCCAATTAAAATCAATCTTTGTTTGAGTGATTTGATGTTGATTCATAAAATCTGTAAATGGATCTTTTAATATCTGCCTTTTTCACCTTGGATGTGAAAGTAAAAAGTACTTTAAACAAATGTTTTTGGGGGCTCTGTTCTTAATGTAAACATTAACCTGCTGCATTATGAAAACATGTTCGAGTTTAGGATAACTACGTTTAAGTTTACAGCAGAAGTTCTCTGAGAATCTCTTTTATAGCCGAGATAAACATTTCCATAACCTGACTGATATCGAATCGGAAATCTAATCAAATCTGGAACTTGTGAATCGGGAAATCATTAGCGATACCCTGACATGTTTAAAATGTGTGTGTGTGTGTCTCTCTCTGTCTCTCCCTCTCTCTCTCTCTCTCTTTGAGTGTGTGTGTGTGTGTGTCTCTCTCAAATTCAAATTCAAAGAGGCTTTATTAGCATGACCATATTGACACAAAGTGTGTCTCTCTCTCTCTCTAAATGTGTGTGTGTGTGTGTGTGTGTGTGTGTGTGTGAGAGTGAGTGTGTGTATGTGTGTGGGTCTCTCTCTCTCTCTCTGAGTGTGTGTGTGTCTCTCTCTCTCTGAGTATGTGTGTGTGTGTGTCTCTCTCTCTCTGAGTGTGTGTGTGTGTGTGTGTGTGTGTGTGAGTGTGTCTCTCTCTCTCTCTGTGTGTGTGTGTGTGTGTGTGTGTGTGTGTGTGTGTGTGTGTCTCTGTCTCTCTCTCTCTGAGTGTGTTTTGTGAGTGTGAGTGTGTGTTTCTCTCTCTTTCTCTGAGTGTGTGTGTGTCTCTCTCTCTTTCTCTGAGTGTGTGTGTGTCTCTCTCTCTCTCTCTGAGTGTGTGTGTATGTGTGTGTGTGTGTGTGTGTGTGTGTGTATGTGTGTGTGTGTGTCCACATGTCCAAGCTGCCGCTGATTTTCAGAGCTGCAAAATTATAAAGTTAATCCTCAAATTTTAATTCAAACAGATTTATCAAGTGAATAATTGAACCAATCAAGCTCTCTGCAAGACATTTCCTTTTACATTGTTCTTTAAACAAAAACATGTTACTTGGTTACAATCATTTCTAATCAGCAAACAGACACAAATGGAATCTGCAGATTATTTTTTTATATTTTTCAGGGCTGATCCAGAATTAAAATCTGCAGAGTTTAGCGGACTGTTCTACTTAGGGTGGAGACGTATTTTTTTTAATTAGTTTAAAATCTGCGGAAAGTTCTGCGGAAATCTGCGTCAGACAATCAGCTGTATTAGTAGTCTGTATATGAACTTAAACAGAAAAAAACAAGCTGAAAATTGTGTATCTGTGTTAGTCATCTGAAAAACTGGACAAACTGCTTTTGACGGGACGTTTTGGGTGACAGTTTCTGCGTCTGAACTCCTTCAGTCTCAACTGAAAATCCTGTCTTTTCTGAAGAGCAGCAGCGTTTTTCTCTGCCATCTTTTGTCTGCCGTCTATTTTCCCTTTTCTGCCTCTCTGTGGGGGAGGGGGGAGGGGGGAGGGAGGGAGGGTGATGGGTGGTGGTTTGTTGCCCTCAATATGTTGTGATGGAAGACTTGGTTCTCCAGAAGGAGCGTCCGCCTGGCCAGACAGAACCATCATTGATCTGTTTGGCATCAGGCGTCTCCACAGTGCTGATCAGGCTGCAGAGAGTCGGGCTCTGTTCACACTGCAGCTGACAGCACACACGCACGCACAGGCGCACGCACACACACGCACACGCACGCACATGCATGCACAGACACACGCACACGTGTACGTACGTACACACAGACACGCACATGCACGCACAGACACGCACAGACACGCACAGACACACGTGCACACACAGACACACACGCACATGTGCACGCACGCACACACACGCACAGACACACGCATACGTACACTCAAAAACACATGCACAGACACACGTGCACGCACAAACACACGCACACACACAGACATGCACACACACACGCTCAGACACACGCATGCACACACAGACACACATGCATGCACACGTACACGCACAGACACACGCACACACAGACACACGTGCACACACACGCACAGACGCACAAACACGCACATGTGCACGCACACACACACGCACAGTCACATGCACACGTGCACGCAGGCGACACAGACACACATGTTCACACACACGTACACACTCAGACACACGCATACACACGCACAGCAGAAAAGGCACAAATTGTTGCAGAAAAATTCACCACAATGCAGAAAATGAAGTGTTTGACGTCCAAAATTTAAATTTTCCTCCCAAATAGAGATCCCCCCCACATTGTTGAACCCAAAGATAAGCCCTTTGCCGCAGACGACCGTGTTTTACCTCGCTGAACCGCCCACCAGGCTTTTTCTGTGGGAGGCCAGGATTTACCAACCATTAAAGCAGCCATATTATGCTCATTTTCAGGTTCATAATTGTATTTTAAGGTTGTACCAGAATAGGTTTACATGGTTTAATTTTCAAAAAACACCATATTTGTGTTGTACTGCAGTGCTCTATCTCACTGCTGCAGATCCTCTTTTCACCTGGTCTCTGTTTTAGCTACAGAGTGAGACCTCTTTTCTTCTTCTTCTTCTGTACTATCTTTGATTGCACTGCACATGCCCAGTAGCTCAGATGTAGATCATGTCAGCTAGCTAGCTCCATAGACAGTAAAAGAAAGGCTGTTTCTACAACTTGGGTCAGTTACAAGGCAGGATTAGCTGGGAGACTTCAAAATGAGGGCGCACATGGAAGTAGTTCTTTAGTAGATTATGGTGAACTTGTGTGTGTTGTAGCAGTGCTTTGCTATTGAGAACGAGGTAGCATGCTAGCGTTAGCATGCTAACGCTACGAGCTAATGGTTGCGGTTAGCCTGCTCGTTTCGGCTTGTGACGTCACAAGCCGTGCCGATTTTGAACAGCTCACCCAGAGACTGAAGGCAGGACACATTCAGAAACTGTATCTCACTCTAAACAGCATGGGTGGATTTTTTTCAAAGTTTGTATGTGTGTGGAAGCACCAGAGACACAAAATAACACCCCAAATCCCAGAAAAAGTGATTTTTTCATAATATGGGCACTTTAAACTATCTAGAGCTTTTGTTTTGAAAATATTTCTGTAGGCCTTTTTCCCTAATCGCCTGTCAAAATGGACTTAACTATCGTTGGTATGCAGAAAGGAGAGCCACATACTTCGCTCATTAATTCACACCAGCTCTATTCAGACTGGATTTGGATTTCACAACCTGCAGATAAAACACGCCAACATGTTCTCATGAGCGCTGAATGATTTAAAGGAAAAAGGAATCTGCTGTTTTAAAATCACAATTCGACTTGAAGGGTGATTTAATTTATTATTTTCATACTCCAGTCAATCAGTTTAATCAATCAATCAATTAATGCTGGTCATTAAAAAGCAGCTCCTTCTTAAGTGTGTGTGTGTGTGTGTGTGTGTGTGTGTGTATGTGTTTGTGTGTCTCTCTCTCTCTCTCTGAATGTGTGTGTGCGTGTGTGTGTGTGTGTGTCTGTGTGTGTGTGTGTGTGTGTGTGTGTGTTTGTGAATCTCTCTCTCTCTGAATGTGTGTGTGTGTGTGTGTGTGTGTGTGTGTGTGTGTGTGTGTGTGTGTTTGTGTGTGTCTCTCTCTCTGAATGTGTGTGTGCGTGTGTGTGTGTGTGTGTGTGTGTGTGTGTGTGTGTGTGTGTGTGTTTGTGAATCTCTCTCTCTCTCTGAATGTGTGTGTGTGTGTGTGTGTGTGTGTGTGTATGTGTTTGTGTGTGTGTCTCTCTCTCTCTCTGAATGTGTGTGTGTGTGTGTTTGTGTGTCTCTCTCTCTCTGAATGTGTGTGCGTGCGTGCGTGTGTGTGTGTGTGTGTGTGTGTGTGTGTGTGTGTGTGTATGTGTGTGTGTTCGCCAGTAAACTAAACTTTAAATACAGTATACGTATACTGTAAATCAAATAATATTTTATTTATTTTGGGCATTTTAGCAGACAGGACAGCTGTAGACAGGAAAGGGAGGAGAGAGGGGGAAGATGTGCAGTAAATGACCACAGGTTGGACTTGAACGCTGAGCCGCTGCGTTGAGGACTGAGCCCCTGCATATGTTCGCCCACTCTACCAGGTGAGCTACCCAGGCGCCCAAATTTACAGTAATTTACTGGCAGCAGCTTCGCCAGTAAAGTACTGTTTATTTACAGTATGCATACTGTTTTTAACTCTTAAGGTATTTTGTATTTACAGTATTATTTGAATTTACAGTAATATACCGGCTGCAGTGTACTTCCCGCCTTCTCCTTTATTTTCCCAAGATGCATTGGTATTAACAGTTAATACCTGTAATCTGTAACATTCGCAGATAGCGCTGTAATATTGTTTTCTCACAGAATGCATTGCCATTTACAGTATGATCCTGTAGAACTTTAAAACAGTAAGATACTGTGAGATTGTAGCTGTTAATTTACATCAAAGATGTACAGTGTAGAATGAGACAGAATCAAGAACAACTTTGTCTCCCAAAAATGACGCAACACAGTTTGAAGACACAGGGTTGTATATGTCATAAAACGTTTGACACATGCAAAATACTTTTCTGAGTAAATGTGCACCAGATAAAATATCAGTTTAGGGAGAAATGACATGTGGAAGGAGAAACATTTTGCAACAACTCTGCAAAAAATGTAACTAAACACAAATGCAAAATACAGTTTTAACACCCGTGTTGTCTTCCCGTCATCGACCGTGCAACTTTCTTTTTTTCTGGGTCAAAATTTTAAAATTAGAACTTTTTTTTCAACATTTTGTCACTTTTTGTCATGTTTTTGTCAATTTTTATATAAACACTGACTATACAAGAATGAAATCTTACAACATATTAGTATACATAAAAAGTGCAAAATGTAGTTTCAAAATCTGGTTACAGTCGTCATTAGATGTTGCTTTATTGTTTGCTTACCATGCAACGTTTTGTTTTTCTGGGTCAAAATTTAAAGGTGCTCTAAGCGATGTCACGCGTTTTTTAGGCTACAACATTTTTTGTCACATACAGCAAACATCTCCTCACTATCTGCTAGCTGCCTGTCCCCTGAACACACTGTAAAAAAATGTCTCCTCACTACCCGCTAGCTGCACAGCCCACAGCCCTATATTCCTACAGCCCAATGGTCCCACAGCACTATATTCTCTAAGCTCTATGTTCCCACATTTCTAAGATTTTTTCCAAAATTAGGCCCTATGTTCCAACATTTCCTTTTTAATAATTTAATAATAATAATTTGTATCAGATGTTATCACCCTAACCCTCACCCTAACCCCTAACCCCAACCCTAACCCCTAGCCATAAAAAAAGTTTTGTGGAAGGAGAGGGCTTAAATTGAAGGGAAATGTAGGAACACAATACCTAATGTTGAAAATGTCCTAGAAAATGTGGGAACATAGGGCTGTGGGAACATAGGGCTGTAGGAACATAGGGTTGTGGGAACATAGGGCTGTGGGAACATAGGGCTGTGGGAACATAGGGCTGTGGGAACATAGGGTTGTGGGAACATAGGGCTGTGGGAACATAGGGTTGTGGGAACATAGGGCTGACCCCCAAAATACAGTTTTAAGATGCAGGGTTGTTAAAGATTTTTGTGATATAAACCAAACATAAAATTATTTTAAAACTTCAAGTCAACATGTGCAGCAGTGTTTCCTTTGCAGAACTTTGTTCCTGTAGATGGAAACAGCAGGTAAACATTTTCAAACTCCATCCGCAGCTCGCTGACACTGCAGGAGCATGAAACATTTCATTAAAGGGCCATTTCGGTCTTTATTTCAGTCCTTATTTCTGTCCTTCCTGTTGTTTCTGCTCCCTGTTGTTGGCAGCAATGAAAAGAAACAGAAAAACACGGTGTTCTGATACGTTTCCTCCTGCAGACTCCCCGTTTTGTGTTCTTTACTGTAATGGAGTGTAATTATAACAGTGTGAAAGCATCATGAATGACTCGTTCGTAATGTAGGCCCATAAAAACGTGCTCCTTTCAGCTGCACCACACGTACATTATGTATAAATGCTGTGACATATTGGGCCATTAACGCTTCCATTAGCCTGGATTTCATCCCCTGTGTATTCTTTTTCTTACTCTATAATGTGAACTAAACAGTGTTTAATAATCAAGTAGAGCTGGGTTAAAATAATGGATTCTCCAATTAAAATCAATCTTTGTTTGAGTGATTTGATGTTGATTCATAAAATCTGTAAATGGATCTTTTAATATCTGCCTTTTTCACCTTGGATGTGAAAGTAAAAAGTACTTTAAACAAATGTTTTTGGGGGCTCTGTTCTTAATGTAAACATTAACCTGCTGCATTATGAAAACATGTTTGAGTTTAGGATAACTACGTTTAAGTTTACAGCAGAAGTTCTCTGAGAATCTCTTTTATAGCTGAGATAAACATTTCCATAACCTGACTGATATCGAATCGGAAATCTAATCAAATCTGGAACTTGTGAATCGGGAAATCATTAGCGATACCCTGACATGTTTAAAATGTGTGTGTGTGTGTGTGTCTCTCTCTCTCTCTCTCTCTGTCTCTCTCTCTCTTTGAGTGTGTGTGTGTGTGTGTCTCTCTCAAATTCAAATTCAAAGAGGCTTTATTAGCATGACCATATTGACACACAGTGTGTCTCTCTCTCTCTCTAAATGTGTGTGTGTGTGTGTGTGTGTGTGTGAGAGTGAGTGTGTGTATGTGTGTGGGTCTCTCTCTCTCTCTCTGAGTGTGTGTGTGTCTCTCTCTCTCTGAGTATGTGTGTGTGTGTGTCTCTCTCTCTCTGAGTGTGTGTGTGTGTGTGTGTGTGTGTGTCTCTCTCTCTCTCTGTGTGTGTGAGTGTGTCTCTCTCTCTCTCTGAGTGTGTGTGTGTGTGTGTGTGTGTGTGTGTGTGTGTGTGTGTGTGTGTGTGTGTGTGTGTGTCTCTGTCTCTCTCTCTCTGAGTGTGTTTTGTGAGTGTGAGTGTGTGTTTCTCTCTCTTTCTCTGAGTGTGTGTGTGTCTCTCTCTCTTTCTCTGAGTGTGTGTGTGTCTCTCTCTCTCTCTCTGAGTGTGTGTGTATGTGTGTGTGTGTGTGTGTGTGTGTATGTGTGTGTGTGTGTCCACATGTCCAAGCTGCCGCTGATTTTCAGAGCTGCAAAATTATAAAGTTAATCCTCAAATTTTAATTCAAACAGATTTATCAAGTGAATAATTGAACCAATCAAGCTCTCTGCAAGACATTTCCTTTTACATTGTTCTTTAAACAAAAACATGTTACTTGGTTACAATCATTTCTAATCAGCAAACAGACACAAATGGAATCTGCAGATTTATTTTTTTATATTTTTCAGGGCTGATCCAGAATTAAAATCTGCAGAGTTTAGCGGACTGTTCTACTTAGGGTGGAGACGTATTTTTTTTAATTAGTTTAAAATCTGCGGAAAGTTCTGCGGAAATCTGCGTCAGACAATCAGCTGTATTAGTAGTCTGTATATGAACTTAAACAGAAAAAAACAAGCTGAAAATTGTGTATCTGTGTTAGTCATCTGAAAAACTGGACAAACTGCTTTTGACGGGACGTTTTGGGTGACAGTTTCTGCGTCTGAACTCCTTCAGTCTCAACTGAAAATCCTGTCTTTTCTGAAGAGCAGCAGCGTTTTTCTCTGCCATCTTTTGTCTGCCGTCTATTTTCCCTTTTCTGCCTCTCTGTGGGGGAGGGGGGAGGGGGGAGGGAGGGAGGGTGATGGGTGGTGGTTTGTTGCCCTCAATATGTTGTGATGGAAGACTTGGTTCTCCAGAAGGAGCGTCCGCCTGGCCAGACAGAACCATCATTGATCTGTTTGGCATCAGGCGTCTCCACAGTGCTGATCAGGCTGCAGAGAGTCGGGCTCTGTTCACACTGCAGCTGACAGCACACACGCACGCACAGGCGCACGCACACGTGCCCGTACGTACACACAGACACGCACACGCACGCACAGACACACGCACACGTGTACGTACGTACACACAGACACGCACATGCACGCACAGACACGCACAGACACGCACAGACACACGTGCACACACAGACACACACGCACATGTGCACGCACGCACAGACACACGCCTACGTACACTCAAAAACACATGCACAGACACACGTGCACGCACAAACACACGCACACACACAGACATGCACACACACACGCTCAGACACACGCATGCACACACAGACACACATGCATGCACACGTACACGCACAGACACACGCACACACAGACACACGTGCACACACACGCACAGACGCACAAACACGCACATGTGCACGCACACACACACGCACAGTCACATGCACACGTGCACGCAGGCACACACAGACACACATGTTCACACACACGCACACGTACACACTCAGACACACGCATACACACGCACAGCAGAAAAGGCACAAATTGTTGCAGAAAAATTCACCACAATGCAGAAAATGAAGTGTTTGACGTCCAAAATTTAAATTTTCCTCCCAAATAGAGATCCCCCCCACATTGTTGAACCCAAAGATAAGCCCTTTGCCGCAGACGACCGTGTTTTACCTCGCTGAACCGCCCACCAGGCTTTTTCTGTGGGAGGCCAGGATTTACCAACCATTAAAGCAGCCATATTATGCTCATTTTCAGGTTCATAATTGTATTTTAAGGTTGTACCAGAATAGGTTTACATGGTTTAATTTTCAAAAAACACCATATTTGTGTTGTACTGCAGTGCTCTATCTCACTGCTGCAGATCCTCTTTTCACCTGGTCTCTGTTTTAGCTACAGAGTGAGACCTCTTTTCTTCTTCTTCTTCTGTACTATCTTTGATTGCACTGCACATGCCCAGTAGCTCAGATGTAGATCATGTCAGCTAGCTAGCTCCATAGACAGTAAAAGAAAGGCTGTTTCTACAACTTTGGTCAGTTACAAGGCAGGATTAGCTGGGAGACTTCTAAATGAGGGCGCACATGGAAGTAGTTCTTTAGTAGATTATGGTGAACTTGTGTGTGTTGTAGCAGTGCTTTGCTATTGAGAACGAGGTAGCATGCTAGCGTTAGCATGCTAACGCTACGAGCTAATGGTTGCGGTTAGCCTGCTCGTTTCGGCTTGTGACGTCACAAGCCGTGCCGATTTTGAACAGCTCACCCAGAGACTGAAGGCAGGACACATTCAGAAACTGTATCTCACTCTAAACAGCATGGATGGATTTTTTTCAAAGTTTGTATGTGTGTGGAAGCACCAGAGACACAAAATAACACCCCAAATCCCAGAAAAAGTGATTTTTTCATAATATGGGCACTTTAAACTATCTAGAGCTTTTGTTTTGAAAATATTTCTGTAGGCCTTTTTCCCTAATCGCCTGTCAAAATGGACTTAACTATCGTTGGTATGCAGAAAGGAGAGCCACATACTTCGCTCATTAATTCACACCAGCTCTATTCAGACTGGATTTGGATTTCACAACCTGCAGATAAAACACGCCAACATGTTCTCATGAGCGCTGAATGATTTAAAGGAAAAAGGAATCTGCTGTTTTAAAATCACAATTCGACTTGAAGGGTGATTTAATTTATTATTTTCATACTCCAGTCAATCAGTTTAATCAATCAATCAATTAATGCTGGTCATTAAAAAGCAGCTCCTTCTTAAGTGTGTGTGTGTGTGTGTGTGTGTGTGTGTGTGTGTGTGTGTGTATGTGTTTGTGTGTGTGTCTCTCTCTCTCTCTCTGAATGTGTGTGTGCGTGTGTGTGTGTGTCTGTGTGTGTGTGTGTGTGTGTGTGTGTTTGTGAATCTCTCTCTCTCTGAATGTGTGTGTGTGTGTGTGTGTGTGTGTGTGTGTGTGTGTAT
>NC_050190.1:8755356-8762856 GCF_008315115.2 Sander lucioperca | reverse complement strand
CTAAATTAGTGAGAGGGCATTAAGTAGCTAAAGCTAAAATAGCGAAGGACATCTAATATAAAGTAGAGGGATCAGGTAGCTAAACCTAAGTAGCTAAATGATGTTTGACAGCTAAAGCTAATGCAGGTAAAGGGCACCAGATGCGTAAGAACATCGAGTAGCTAAAACTTCAAAAGATAGAAAGTAAAATAGGCCTACATTTCAAACAGTGCAAAGTGAAGAAGCAGCATCGGTTTTTGCAGGTTTCTGCTCTAGTTAACTGGAGCTGAAAGAGGAGGCAGCTCACAGTATCAGTGTCACTCTGCCTGGAGCGGCTCTCTTCATCCGGCCTCTGTGTGCTCTGACATACTGGGACCAGTGCCAGCGCTGGAGGACATGCTGGTTTTAGCAGCTGGAAGATGTCCTGACAAGTATGTACATCAGCGGAGAAAGAAGCTGACAAGATGACGGCCTGTCAGGCGGTGAGTTTTCAGCGGAAGGAACTGAGACGGTTAGACTTACAGTCAAACAAGTTTCTAGAATAATTCACTAGAAATACACATAAACAAAGCTACAGGTTAACAGTAGATTAACATATAAAAATGGGGGTTTTCATTGTGTTGTTTTTGACATAGGCGTAGATTTCGTGAGGGATGCACGGGGATATGTCCCACCACCCCCAATATTTATAAGGTACAGTTGTCGGGGTCAGCCCTATGTTCCCACAGCCCAGTGGTCCCACAGCCCTATGTTCCCACATTTCTAAGATTTTCCTTAAAATTAGGCCCAATGTTCCCACATTTCTAAGACTTTCCTTAAAATTAGGCCCTATGTTCCCACATTTCTAAGACTTTCCTTAAAATTAGGCCCTATGTTCCCACATTTCTAAGATTTTCCTTAAAATTAGGCCCAATGTTCCCACATTTCTAAGATCTGTTTTCTTAAAATTAGGCCCTATGTTGAAACAGTTCCCACATTTCTAAGAGTTTTGTCCAAAATTAGGCCCTATGTTCCCACATTTCTAAAAGTTTTGTCCAAAATTAGGCCCTATGTTCCCACAGTTCTAAGATTTTTTTTAAAATTAGGCCCTATGTTCCCACATTTCTAAGATTTTTTTTAAAATTAGGCCCTATGTTCCCACATTTCTAAGATTTTTTTTTAAAATTAGGCCCTATGTTCCCACATTTCTAAGATTTTTTTTAAATTAGGCCCTATGATCCCACATTTCTAAGATTTTTTTTTAAAATTAGGCCCTATGTTCCCACAGTTCCCACATTTCTAAGAGTTTTGTCCAAAATTAGGCCCTATGTTCCCACATTTCTAGGACATTTTCAAAATGAAGGTCTTGTGTTCCTAAATTTCCCTTCAATTTAAACCCTATCCTCCCACAAAACGTTTTAGGGTTAGGGTTTAGGGATTAGGGGTTAGGGGGATAACATCTGATACAAATTTATGAAAAAGGAAATATGGAAACATAGGGCCTAATTTTGGAAAAAAATCTTAGAAATGTGGGAACATAGGCACGCTCCCGATTTGTCCCCCCTCTAAAAAATCTAAAAGACAACCCACTCCCCAAAAGAGGTACAAAAAAAAAACCTTCAGTGGGCTCAAAACATGTACAGAAAACCAGATTTGTGTCTACTTTTAAAGAACACAACAGGAGCGTGAAAAATAAAGATAGATTTAAACTTTGGAGCTTCTGGCTTTAACAAGGTTTCCTTGTCTAATATATTTATACGTTGAGATGTACATGATTCCTAATAAAAACATGCTGAAATGTGTGATTATTTTTAAATATATGCAGAAACATTTGAACAATACAGGAGAATAATAATTTCCTTTACATAAATTAAGACATTTGCACCCTAAATTGACGCAGAAAAGGCACAAATTGTTGCATAAAAATTCACCAAAATGCAGGAAATGAAGTGTTTGGTGCTCAAAATTTTCTGGGGGAGGAACCAGAACCCCCAGTTTCAATGTCCCCCCCCCACCAAAAATGTACCTACGCCCTTGGTTTTGGATGTGGTTGTGAAGAACGTAACGTAATAGAGAAGTAGTGATTAATGTCTCTATTGACGTTTCAGGTGTTTGTAAGCGGAGGAGAAGAGAATCAGCGTCTGCCATCTTTCGATGCAGCCAATACGACCTCAAACAGCAGAGGATGATGGGTAATCCTGTGAAATTGATGATGGTCCGGTCCTCATGTCTGCTTAATCATCAATCTACCAGATGAACAGGATCTCAATGAAGCTGCCTTCAGTTGCAAGTACACAAATCCTGAATTTATAATCCTTGTCTAGATTAGATTAGATTGTGCAAGTACAAGTACAAAGACAACGAAAGGCAGTGTGCAAAAAGAGTAGAAAAGTGCAATGTGATATACAAAGTATAGACAGGTGGTGCATAGACAGGACAAGAAATATGGCGCAGTGTAGACAGTAGTACAGTATATAATATAATATATATAATATATACTGTATAGTATGAAGTACAGAGCAGCAAAAAAAGTACTTAAACACACAGTATTTACCTTTCTGCATCTAGGGATCTCTCAGTCAAAACCAAGGGGGTCAGCTTCTCCTCGGACCACGTAGCTCCTATGGCGCCATTCTGATGCTACCAAGCCATCACCTCCCGTTAGCATCCCATTGACTGCCATTCATTTTGACGTCACTTTGACAGAGAATAACTTTACATCTGAAGAGTTTAAAGACTCTATTTGTCCATTGTTTATTTCTAAAGAAACACGACAATGTATAAAAGGCTCCATTACCTTGTACCTCACGTTATGGCTCCGTAGCAGACGTTTTTATAAAAATAGGCTAACGATTGGGTCATAACCACGAGACTTACTGTCTCATAGTAGAGGAATTACCGTATAGTACAGGAGAAGCTCTCAGGCAGTTTGGACTTCCATTAGCTGTTTAAGTTTAATTCCTAATGTTAACTATCATTTTAGTGATCAATAATTAGCCTGTGTCTATGTTATCTCCTTACATATACCTACGCTCTCCGTCTCTGCTAGATTGGGAATGATTGAGATTTCTCTTGGCACAGCTACCAGAAGACTTCCAACTTTCAGACAGGTTGCTCACGTCACATCTACGTCTTCAAGCTCAGTTGGAGGCTGCTCAGTAACCGGTTATTCGCCATAGAATGACAGAATACACATTTACCAGGACGTATACTTATCAGGACCCCTTTCCTGTCATTGTTCCAGACTCAGCATATGCATCCTTTCTTATGCACAGGGCCCCAACTCTCTCACCATAACCTCAATAACATAGTACAATATGGAATACATTTGAATTGAATATATGTAGGCATAATTAAACATAAGTCAAAGTAGTAAATCATCAGATACAACAAACGCTCAGCCATCACCAGGAAAGATCTTCTAATATCCTTCACTGGTCTCCGTCCAGAGACACGGGATCTGTTGGTCCATTATATATATGTCAATGATCAAAACAATGAGAAAAGACGCAGTTTGGTGACACGATGAAGCAGCATGGGATCATGGGAGTTGTAGTCCTCATTGCAGTCAGCTTCTCCCGTTAGGATTCCTTCAGTGTTCATTGTTCAGGAGGTTTTTATCCGCATCATACAAACATTACAGACACCAATGGATTACTTAACCCTTGTGTTGTCTCCCCGTCAACCATGAAAAAAAAATACTTGTTCCCTATCTCAATGTTTTAGTCACTTTTTTAAGTTTTTCATTGACGTTTTTGTGTTTTTTTTCAACGTATTGGTCACTTTTTACAATGTTTTTGTCACTTTTTCAATGTTTTGGGTGCCTTTTTGACGTTTTGGGTGCTTTTTCCAACATTTTTTAGCCTTTTTTTTCATCTTTTTTGTTGCTTTTTCCAACGTTTGTCATGTTCTTAGTGTTTTTTTACATATCCGGTGCTTATTCCGATGTCCCATACTTTCTGATGAGGATTAAATAAAATTTTAAAATTATTTTACCCAAGCATTTTTGTCTCTCAATCTAGAGTCTCTAGTTTTAACTTCCCCTTCAAACCGTTGTTTTGCTTCACGTTAAAATTCGGAGTTTCTCCGACGCTGTTGGAGCTGCCGCTAACGTTTGCTCCTCTTTTCTCTCTGAGAACTTCAAATCCAGTCGTCCGATGGTTAAAATCCTTCATTCGGTTCAAATATACGGTTAAAAACATGGCTTAAAACTGGATTAAAAAGTCAGTTTCTGACAGCTTCGGGCAGACAACATGTACAAAAGGGGCTAGATAGGTAGATAGAGATAGAGATACTTTATTTATCCCGAAGGAAATTAAGATGTCCAATAGCTTATACACAACATACATACACATAGGCACACAGACATATGACATATGACATCCACGCACACACACATACTACAAAAATACAAAGAAAAATATCAATAGTGTGCCCTTACGGTAAAGTTTGGTTACAGCATGTTTAAAGGAATGGTGTGGAAAAAATGCAGAAAGATGCAATGGTATTATAATGCAAGATAATGTCAGTGTAAATTCTGTATCTATTCAAGTTCAACAGGCTACACAATATATCAAAAATATATTGTGTTGCCTGTTGTACTAGAATGGATATAACCAGGCTTCAAAATGAACTTTTTCATCCACAAGCCAAATGGCTAATGAATGTTCAAATATTACCAGCCACTCAATAGATTACCATCAGGTCTTTTGGCTGGGTGAAGCAAATCTACCAGCCACTTGCATTTTTCACCAGCATTTGGCTGGTAATCGGTGCTAATTTTGACCCTTGGATATAACGCCATCGACAGGCGAGCAAATGTTACGGAGTGTTACCTCGAATAAAACGACAGATTGCTCTGGAAACATTTGGGATTATGCAAGTACTTAGCATATAGAAGACAGGTTGAGTCGCTTTTAGACATTTTAATGTGGAAATGTTCCATATTATAACATAACTGAAAGATCTGAGTACTTCTTGGTCACGTTTGTCCGTCTAAACGCGATCGAACAGTCTGAGAACTAACTCGTCTTCAGAGAGAAGAAGGGACTTTTTTACAAAGCGGTATTTCTACCGTTACTTCAGTTAAAGATCTAAGTATATCTACAGCTAACTGGACAGAAAATACGCAAACTTTCAAAAATATTTAACTTTTAAGAGCCTTTTCCTGCGTTCCAGACACAATTTTTTGCCTGTAAGTTGCGACTTCAAGTCACGACTCACGACTTGGTAGCGTTCCAGGAAAAGTCACAACAAACCCTTCTAGCTAGCAGCTCTAATGTTGACGTTAGCTAGTGGCTACACTGACGTTAGCTTCCGGCAACTGGGAGAACAACCATCTGGTACCAGTTCACGGGGAGTAAGTTACAGGTTTGACTTCCGTTCCAGGGCACTTTCCGCGGTAAGAAGGTTATGAAAACACGAGTTACGAGTTGCCTGAAATGCAGCATTAATACTTGACGATTATTGGAGTGTAGTAACAGGGTGTGATTGATTCTCAAGTTTCTTTTGTATCAGCAGGGAGGAGGATGCAACGTGCCTGAACAGAAATGTCATTTGTTAAACACTTTAGCTCACACATGCACACACATACACACACAGACACGCACACACACACACACACACACACACACACACACCTGCAGGTTCTGTGTTAATTAAATGAAAATGAGGTGACTAATTATCCAAACCTGCTCTACCTCTCACTAACTGTTCAGATTTAGTATGTCTCCCTCCCTCCATGGCTCCCCCTCCCCTCCCTGACTCCCCCCCTCCCCCCTCTGACTCCCCCCCCCTCCCTCTTTGTGTGGTGGTCTGGATTACTTTCAGTGTCGGAGCAGAAACCAGGCATCATGTCAGGGATTAACTCCTGAACAAACACTCCTTTAGTCGTCGAGAGAGAAGAGGAAGAAGAAAGGTGCGGTTTTCTACATCAGGGGTTTCCAAACTTTTTGTGTGTGGATCACTATTTGTAATCAAGAATTTTCGCGGACCTCCTCATAATACACATAATAAAATATGTCTGCACACAGTCCTACCTGAATTAATCCGCACCTCTTAATTAATAGGCCTACTAGCACTAAAACTATAACTGGTCATCTCATCAGTACCACAGGCTCGTTAAAAGAAAGTTTACTGCACACAACGGCTGCCACGTATTTAATTTATTTATATACTCCACGGACCACCTGCAGTACCCTCACGGACCACTAGTTGTCCGCGGTCCACAGTTTGGGAATGACTGCTCTAGATCATATTATTTGATTTGATTGCTTTTCCTTTAAGATCTCACAGACACAGTGAATAACAATAATCTTTATCAGGGTTACGTTTTTTTCCCCTCTTTCCGGTTGGAAAATGTGGAAAATCTTTAATTACAAATGACTCGAACTTCTGGCAAACTTTGCAAACGGCTTATGTAAATAATAAATATATAATAATAATAATTAGCTGTCAAACGTTACATTTTTTTAATCGCGATTAATCGCTGAATTTCTATAGTTAATCGCGATTAATCGCATATTTTATGACATGATTAAAATTCTATTATTTTGCATTTCAGAACAGTTTTTAAGTACATATTAACAATCAAAATTAATTCTTACCAGTGTATCTTGATTGGGAATCAAATGAATGCAAAGAAAGTTACTTTATGAACTTGATTTTAAGATTTGTAATTATTTATTTATTGTAAACAAAATGTGTGAATCTGTTGTTATTGCACAATTCCTCCAAATACCTAACTAAAAAACTAAAAATCCCTCTCCTTACCAGAGTCAATCTAGTGTTTAGTAACTCCTAAATAATGTTGATGACTCACTGACGTCCAGTGATCACCGGTTAATGAGACAGCGTTTGCAGCACTCTGCAGCTGTTCCAGTGTGGCTGCTTTCTCCGTGTGGTACAGGCTGTGTATCCGTGACAACTGCTGTCCCCTCGACGGCAACGAGACAGGTCAGAACATGCCAACCGTAGTACGGCTTTAAGACCCGAGTCCTCTACGATGCTGACAGGTCTGCAGTTAGTTGCCACCAGTTTTACAAGAGCTGTAGTAATTGTTTGGGATTTGGTTTCTTCAACAGGTCGGCAAGTAGCACTCTCCAAAATAGTGCTTTGCCTGAGTGGGTAGCATGCTAGCGGGTAGCATCAAAGTTAACTGTACTACTATGCTTAGCTCGTAGGTGGTAGCTCAAGCTTGACGTGCTTTGGTGATATTTTAATTCGGCTTTACACAACGTGCATATGGCTTTCGACTTATCTACGAGCCGTCCGGGAGTTTTGGAAAATAAAAAGCGCCATTCAGAGTTGTGTCTTTCTCCATCAGGCCTGCAGCCTGCAGTGTAGGAGGTAGTATGACAGCTTGATGATAAGTAAAGGTGCTGCAAAGGGTCAAAATAGTAGCCTGTTAGGCACCACGCAAAGCCGAGTGAAGTATAAAATAAATTAATAATAGCCGGCATGCGATTAAAAAAAATTAACGCGTTATGCTCGGCCCTTAATCACATCGCGATTAACGCGTTAATTCTGACAGCCCTAATAATA
>NC_050190.1:8745356-8750356 GCF_008315115.2 Sander lucioperca | reverse complement strand
TTTTAATGACTTTCTTAAACATACTATACTGTGTGTGTGTGTGTGTGTGTGTGTGTGTGTGTGCGTGTGCGTGTGTGGGTGTGTGTCTCTGTGTCTCTGGCGTGTGTGTATGTGTGTGTGTGTTTGTGTGTGTGTCTGTGTCTTTGTCTGTCTCTGTGTTTCCGTGTCTGTGTGTGTGTTTATAACTTTTTTCGACATACTATACTATGACTTTTTTATGATTTATTTTCAACATACTATACTATGACTTTTTAATGACTTTTTTCGATATACTATACTATGACTTTTTCGACATATTATACTATGACTTTTTAACAACTTATTCTCGACATAGTATACTATGACTTTTTATGACTTTTTTCAATATATTATACTATGACATCCTTTCCATACTAAATATCAGGTAGTGAGTGAAGAAGTCAAAAACACAAAGATACTTTAATTTCATATGACAGGTTGTATAGCTTAGAGAGATCAGAGAATGGTTAGAAGACTGGAGGTTGTTTGTTCAAACCTTATGTGTCGCGTTTTTATAATTTTTACGACATACTATACTATAACTTTTTTATGATTTATTTTCGACATACTATACTATGAATTTTTGACTTTTTTTGACATACTATACAATGACTTTTTTCGACATACTATACTATGACATTTTTTTTTATTTTTTCGACATACTATACTATGACATTTTTCGACATACTATTCTATGACTTTTTAACAACTTATTTTCAACATAGTATACTATGACTTTTCATGATTTTTTTTCAACATTCTATATTATGACTTTTTATGATTCCTTTCTATACTAAATATCTGTTAGTGAGTGAAGAAGTCAAACACACAAAGACACTTTACTTTCATATGACAGGTTGTATAGCTCAGAGAAATAAGAGAATGGTTAGAAGGCTGAAAGTTGTGTGTTCAAACATTATGTGTCGAATTCATAATTTTTATGACTTACTATTCTAAGACTTTTATAACTTTTTTCGACATACTATACTGTGACTTATTTATGATTTTTTTTTCAACATACTATACTATGACTTCTTTTTTACTTTTTTCAACATACTATACTATGCATTTTTTCGACATACTATACTATGAATTTTTAATGACTTTTTTCACTATACTATACTATGACTTTTTTCGATATACTATACTATGACTTTTTATGATTTTTTTTCAACATACTATACTATGAATTTTTTTTAATTTTTTCGACATACTATACTATCACTTTTTTATAACTTTTTTCGACTAGTATACTATGATTTTTTTCGACATACTATTCTATGACTTTTTAACAACTTATTTTCGACATACTATACTATTACTTTTTATGATTTTTTTCAACATACTATACTATGAATTTTTTTTAATTTTTTCGACATACTATACTATGACATTTTTCGACATACTATACTATGACTTTTTTATAACTTTTTTTGACTACTTTACTATGATTTTTTTCGACATACTATACTATGAATTTTTTTTAATTTTTTCGACATACTATACTATGACTTTTTAACAACTTATTTTCGACATAGTATAATATGACTTTTTATGACTTTTTCTAAATTCTATATTATGACTTTTTCATGACTATTTTCAACATATTATACTATGACTTTTTATGACTGTTTTCGACATACTATACTATTACTTTATAATGACTTTTTTCGACATACTACACTGACTTTTTAATGACTTTTTTCAACATACTATATTATGACTTTTCATGATTCCTTTCTATACTAAATATCAGTTAGTGAGTGAAGAAGTCAAACACACAAAGACACTTTACTTTCATATGACAGGTTGTATAGCTCAGAGAAATAAGAGAATGGTTAGAAGGCTGAAGGTTGTGTGTTCAAACCTTATGTGTCGCGTTTTCATAATTTTTACGACTTACTATTCTAAGACTTTTATAACTTTTTTCGACATACTATACTGTGACTTATTTATAATTTTTTTTTCGACATACTATACTATGACTTCTTTCAACATACTATACTGTGACTTATTCATAACTTTTTTCGACATACTATACTATGATTTTTTTCGACATACTATTCTTTTTCGACTTTTTAACGACTTATTTTTGACATAGTATACTATGACTTTTCTAAATATACTATGACTTTTTCATGACTGTTTTCAACATACTATACTATGACTTTTTAATGACTTTTTTCACCATACTACTTTTTTTTTTTACTTTTTTCGACATACTATACTATGACTTTTTAACAACTTATTTTCGACATACTATACTATTACTTTTTATGATTTTTTTCAACATACTATACTATGAATTTTTTTTAATTTTTTCGACATACTATACTATGACATTTTTCGACATACTATACTATGACTTTTTTATAACTTTTTTTGACTACTTTACTATGATTTTTTTCGACATACTATACTATGAATTTTTTTTAATTTTTTCGACATACTATACTATGACTTTTTAACAACTTATTTTCGACATAGTATAATATGACTTTTTATGACTTTTTCTAAATTCTATATTATGACTTTTTCATGACTATTTTCAACATATTATACTATGACTTTTTATGACTGTTTTCGACATACTATACTATTACTTTATAATGACTTTTTTCGACATACTACACTGACTTTTTAATGACTTTTTTCAACATACTATATTATGACTTTTCATGATTCCTTTCTATACTAAATATCAGTTAGTGAGTGAAGAAGTCAAACACACAAAGACACTTTACTTTCATATGACAGGTTGTATAGCTCAGAGAAATAAGAGAATGGTTAGAAGGCTGAAGGTTGTGTGTTCAAACCTTATGTGTCGCGTTTTCATAATTTTTACGACTTACTATTCTAAGACTTTTATAACTTTTTTCGACATACTATACTGTGACTTATTTATAATTTTTTTTTCGACATACTATACTATGACTTCTTTCAACATACTATACTGTGACTTATTCATAACTTTTTTCGACATACTATACTATGATTTTTTTCGACATACTATTCTTTTTCGACTTTTTAACGACTTATTTTTGACATAGTATACTATGACTTTTCTAAATATACTATGACTTTTTCATGACTGTTTTCAACATACTATACTATGACTTTTTAATGACTTTTTTCACCATACTACTTTTTTTTTTTACTTTTTTCGACATACTATACTATGACTTTTCATGATTTTTTTTTCGACATACTATATTATGACTTTTTATGATTCCTTTCTACACTAAATATCAGTTAGTGAGTGAAGAAGTCAAACACACAAAGACACTTAAATTCCATATGACAGGTTGTATAGCCTAGAGAAATAAGAGAATGGTTAGAAGGCTGAAGGTTGTGTGTTCAATCCTTATGTGTCACATTTTTATAACTTTTTTCGACTACTATACTATGACTTTTTATGACTTTTATTCTAAATACTATACTATGACTTTTTGACATAGACTTAGACTTCTCTTTATTCATCCATTTGGGATTTTTTTTCTTTCGACATACTATACTATGACTTTTTCATGACTTTTTTTGACATACTATAATATGACTTTTTTCAACATACAATAATATGACTTTTTTACAACTTTAATGACAGGCAAGGCAAGTTTATTTGTATGGCCCATTTTAGCAACAAGACAATTCAAAGTGTTTTACTTAGAACAGTAAACGAGACAAGTACAGAAGAAACACACATATGGACAAACACAATAAAAAACATCCACTAAAGAGCCAAGAAGATAGAAAGTAAATACATTCTATGAGACAGGTATAAAATACATGAATAAAAGCTGCAGTGCAGTGTGGAGTTCTTCCACTTCCTGGGCTCCCTCAGTATGTCCAGTGGAAGCTGAACATCCTCTCCCTCATCACTCCTGTGGAAGCGGATGATGGTTAACCTATCAAAGGCAATGATGCTGGTCTTCTTCACTGCCATTATTGACTGAATCCTCACCTCTTCCATCACAATTTGGTATGCTGCTGCCACAACAAAGGAAAAGGACAGACTGCAGCGTATCATCTGTTCAGCCGGGAATCTGCCATCGCTCCAGGACCCTGAGGCGGGAGGAAAAGATTGTGGCTGACCGCTCCCAATCTGACAAAAAAATCTTACAATGACTATTTTTTTTTTCTTTTTTATTGTCAAATTGTTTTATTTTATGTATACTTCTTGACTGTTTGCAGTACTTGCATGTATCTTGTATTTTTTCTAAGAAACTTCCTTGTATGTAAAAAACTATTTTGTAATAAACCAATTTCAGATTTTTCAATGACGTCATAGTATAGTATGTCAAAAAAAAGTCATAGTATACTATGTCCAAAAAAATTATAAAAAAGTCATAGAATAGTATGTCGAAAAAAATAAAAATGTGACACATAAGGTTTGAGGTTAAGGTTATTCTTGTTGTTGTAATGTTGAAAACAGTCTTAAAAAGTCAGAATAGTATGTCGAAAAAAGTCATTAAAAGTCATAATATAGTATGTCGAAAAAAGTTATAAAAAAGTCATAGTATAGTATGTTGAAAAAAAAGTCATTAAATAGTCATAGAATAGTATGTCGTAAAGAATGCGACACATAAGGTTGGATCACACAACCTTCAGTCTTCCAACCATTCTCTTATCTCTCTAAGCTATACGACTTGTCTTAAGTCATGAAAAAGTCCTATTATACTATGTTGAAAAAAACTCATGATAAAAGTCATAGTTTAGTATGTCGAAAAAAGTCATTAAATAGTCATAGAACAGTATGTTGTAAAAAATTATAAAAATGTGACAGACGAAGTTTGATCACGCAACCTTCAGTCTTCTAACCATTCTCTTATCTTTCTAAGCTATACAACCTGTCATATGAAATCAAAGTGTCTTTGTGTATTTGACTTCTTCACTTAAGACTCACTGATATTTTGTATAGTAATTCATTAAAAAATGTCAAAAATGCCATAGTATAGTATGTCGAAAAAATTTATAAAAAAGTC
>NC_050190.1:8730356-8732856 GCF_008315115.2 Sander lucioperca | reverse complement strand
CGGCGACCCAGACCGGAGGGACCAGATGGACAGTTATCCACTGAGTAAGTACACTAGACAAGTTATGTTTTACATCGGTGTGATTATTTTAGATATATTGAGCAAATTGCTTTTGATTTTAGTTTGCATCGCCAGCTGTAAGTCATGACGGCGGCCGCATGTAAACATGAACGTGACTTTGTCTGACTGTCTTTATAATCTATCTTTTCCATAAACTGTCTGTACACTTACAAAGTTCTCAATGCTTCGGTTAACATTTTGGGACCCTCGTTATGCTACCGTTGAAGTTTGGTGATATTTTGAGCATTTTTAGTGGTATAAATAGCGATTTGTTTTTAATTTCCCTGTGCCCCGAATACTAGCGTTGTACGCTAATCAGCGGTCCGCGCTAGCTTGTTCCAAGCTACAAACACATTAGATTAGCATGAAAACATGTCCCAGAGAACGACAGAGTGGGTACACATCTGTTATTAACCCCTAGGTTCGTTTTGCGCCGGAATTGTCCTTTAAGTGAGATCGCTGCATTCGGCAGCGGCAAAACAAGCTACAATGTTAATAGGGCAATCGTCCTTGAGTCTACCTTAAATGGGTCACCAGTTATGACATGCACTGTTGCAATACTTCACTATTCACCGCAAGGCAGGGCCCCAAAAGTATCCTGCTTAGGGCGCCAAGATGTACAGAGCCGGCCCTGAACACACCCCTGTACAAGAATCCTGTTCTAAACACGCTATGTTGTGTAAGATTAGGGTATGAACGGCGTCTAAAGTTACACTAAAGCCATGTCTGACCTTTCATACTGTAATTATTATGGTGTATCTGAAGCCTGATTGGTTAGAAGATAGATGCAGTTCCTTATAAACCAAAGATTCCAGTAAACACGGCAGACGGCAGGACAAAGAGCTGAAGTATTACATTACTCTGTGTTTAAGTTAAGGTGTGTTGTTGAACTGAAAGGGGACGAGTGATTTCCTCTTCAGAAACTCAAACCAAAACAAGATACTTCACACCTGGAGCAAACAAACAGGTGACTATGTTTGTGTGTCTGGTGACGTTTGTCACTTCTATAAATAAAGATGCCAGACTGCATCTGTTAGTTTATATGTTTCTTTGACACTATTCATCCTGCGCTCAATCCCTCTCACTGTTGCTCTCCACATCTTCAGATGGTGAAAACATAACGGAAACACGAGAGAATATTGGAACAGACCAGGGCTAAAATACTGGAGACAATCTGTCCAAACTAGGGCCAAAATACCAGAGAATATTTGACTAAACCAGGGCTAAAATACCACAGAACATTGGACCAAACAGGACTAAAATACCAGGGAATACTGGACCAAACCAGGGCTAAAATACCAGAGAATATTGGCCCAAACCAGAGCTAAAATACTAGAGAATATTGGACCAAACCAGGGATAAAATACCAGAGAATATTGGACCAAACCACGGCTAAATCACCAAAGATTATTGGACCAAACCAGGGCTAAAATACCAGAGAATATTGGACCAAACCAGGGCTAAAATACCAGAGAATATTGGACCAAACCAGGGCTAAAATACCAGAGAATATTGGCCCAAACAAGGGATAAAATACCAGAGATTATTGGACCAGACCAGGGATAAAATACCAGAGAATATTGGACCAGACCAGGGATAAAATACCAGAGAATATTGGACCAAACCACGGCTAAATCACCAAAGATTATTGGACCAAACCAGGGCTAAAATACCAGAGAATATTGGCCCAAACCAGGGCTAAAATACTAGAGAATATTGGACCAAACCAGGGATAAAATACCAGAGAATATTTGACCAAACCACGGCTAAATCACCAAAGATTATTGGACCAAACCAGGGCTAAAATACCAGAGAATATTGGCCCAAACCAGGGCTAAAATACCAGAGAATATTGGCCCAAACAAGGGCTAAAATACCAGAGAATATTGGACCAAACCAGGGCTAAAATACCAGAGAATATTGGCCCAAACCAGGGCTAAAATACCAGAGAATATTGGCCCAAACAAGGGCTAAAATACCAGAGAATATTGGACCAAACCAGGGCTAAAATACCAGAGAATATTGGACCAAACCAGGGCTAAAATACCAGAGACTATTGGCCCAAACCAGGGCTAAAATACTAGAGAATATTGGACCAAACCAGGGATAAAATACCAGAGAATATTGGACCAAACCACGGCTAAATCACCAAAGATTATTGGACCAAACCAGGGCTAAAATACCAGAGAATATTGGACCAAACCAGGGCTAAAATACCAGAGAATATTGGACCAAACCAGGGCTAAAATACCAGAGAATATTGGACCAAACCAGGGCTAAAATACCAGAGAATATTGGACCAAACCAGGGCTAAAATACCAGAGAATATTGGACCAGACCAGGGATAAAATACCAGAGAATATTGGACCAAACCACGGCTAAATCACCAAAGATTATTGGACCAAACCAGGGCTAAAATACCAGAGAATATTGGACCAAA
>NC_050190.1:8705356-8715356 GCF_008315115.2 Sander lucioperca | reverse complement strand
GGACGTAGCAGGATGTAGCAGGATGTAGAAGGACGTTGCAGGGCGTAGCAGGATGTAGCAGGACGTAGCAGGACATAGCAGGATGTAGCAGGATGTAGCAGGACGTTGCAGGGCGTAGCAGGATGTAGCAGGACGTAGCAGGACGTAGCAGGACGTTGCAGGGCGTAGCAGGATGTAGCAGGACGTAGCAGGACGTAGCAGGATGTTGCAGGGCGTAGCAAGACGTAGCAGGGCGTAGCAGGATGTAGCAGGACGTAGCAGGATGTAGAAGGACGTTGCAGGGCGTAGCAGGATGTAGCAGGACGTAGCAGGACATAGCAGGATGTAGCAGGACGTTGCAGGGCGTAGCAGGATGTAGCAGGACGTAGCAGGACGTAGCAGGACGTTGCAGGGCGTAGCAGGATGTAGCAGGACATAGCAGGACATAGCAGGACATAGCAGGACTTAGCAGGACATAGCAGGACGTAGCATGACGTAGCAGGGCACTGCAGAGCGTAGCAACTGCTGGGCGACAAAAAAACATGAGGGCTCCGGGGAATAAACTCCCCAGAGCACGGTTAGTAACAAGCATTTCTGGGACAAGGATACACACAGATGGAGAGAGAGAGGAGAGAGGAGCTCAGTGTGTCAGAGGAAGGAAGTCCAGGACCCAGAACCCAACACCTGGAAGGGGAGGAAGGATATTGGGATCCGGCTCGAAGGACCAAGTTGTTATGATAATTATTCATAAAGGAATGGACAGAATTACTGAAATTATCTCAAAGTACGTTTACTTGCAAGTAGAGTCAGTTTTACAGCACTCACAGCCTACGTGCAGAAAGTGACTGACTACAGCCTTCAAAAACAGCTATTTTGATGAGTAAAATGGAGTCAAAATAACAAGAAGTCGATGTCGCCTTCGCATGCTCTGCCCTCAGGACCATGTTGTGCTTTTTCACAAGGTTAGCCAGTCGCTCTCGTGTTATCTCATGAGAGTGCAAGACGTATTTCGGCTTCTTACTATGCAAACAGTTTAAAGGAACACGCCGACTTATTGGGACTTTAGCTTAATCACCGTAACCCCCAGAGTTAGACAAGTCGATACATACCCTTCTCATCTCCGTGCGTGCTGTAACGCTGTCTGACGCCCCCAGCATTAGCTTAGCCTAGCACAGATCCTGGAGGTAACTGGTTCCATCTAGCCTACTGCTCCCAATAAGTGACAAAATAACTCCAACATGTTCGTATTTACATGTTGTGATTTGTAGAGTCACAGCTTGTACAAAAAAACAACGTCACATGAGACACAGCTATATTCTAACCGTATAGTAAGTGGGAACTATATTCTCAGAAAGTAGAAGCACTGCTACTTGGGCGGAGTGATTAGCGCAACACCGAAAAGCACCGTTACTTCCGTCAACAAAACCAATGTGAATAGCTAGTTAGTAGTGAACGTGACTGGTGATCACGGCATTATTTGTACACCCTGTCGGTACACGATCCGTTCTGCGCATGCGCAAGATAATACTGTTTTACCGAGGATACGACCTGCACGATCTGTTCCACGCTAGCCTATGGCTAGCCTCCACCGGGAAGCTAACGTTAGTTTAGCTAACAGACAGACAGACAGGCAGACAGACACACACACACACACACACACACACACACAGAGACAGACACACAGACACACAGCACACACACACACACACACACACACAGACAGACAGACAGACAGAGACAGACACACAGACAGACAGACACACACACACACACACACACACACACACAGACACACACACACAGGCACAACGCTGTTAACCGAATTAGCTGTTAGCTAAACTAACGTTAGCTTGCCTTTGGAGGCTAACGGCAGACCGCTACAATCGGCTAGCGGTTAGCCAAATTAGCTGTTAGCTAAACTAATGTTAGCTTGCCTGTGGAGGCTAACGGCAGACCGCTACAATCAGCTAGCGATTAGCCGAAGTAGCTGTTAGCTAAACTAACGTTAGCTTGGCTGTCGTCCGGAAGCGTGGAACAGATCGTGCAGTGTCGTAAATCCCATCAGACAGCGTTACAGCACGGACGGAGATGAGAAGGGTATGTATGGACTTATCTAACTCTGGGGGATACGGGGAATAAGTCGGCGTGTTCCTTTAATATTAACAGAACAGTGGAATGTAATCATCATTTTTCTAACAAGATGTAAGGACCCGAGATGTAGTTTACTTCACCAATGAAGATAAACTTTGGCCTCAGTTTATTTTCTGCGAGCACTTCTTGTGAGTTTGACATGTTTTAACTTTTAATAAAGTGAGAACTTGGTGTAACTTACTCTGTACTGAAGTCTCCAACCAGACCGGAAGTTCAGAGCAAATGAAATCAGGAAGCATCATCGCCATCATCGCTGTCATCGCAGTCATCGCAGTCATCGCAGTCCTGAGTCCTGATCTCGTAATCTCTGGGTGCCTCCGCCATGACGTGATTACCAGTCCTTCCAGAATAATGCAAGTTTTTTTGTGATAGCTGCAGGCAAAAATCCTTCATCATGCGGCACGTTTTCTTAAAGAATGTGATGGAATATGCGGGATATTTATGCAATTTTATTCAATGAAATTGCAGGAACTTGCAAAAACTGCGCTTTCATCATGGCTTCATCGCGGGGTTTGCAGCTTTTCGATGATGTTCATGTCGCGTAATTACGTCACTTCATAACGTTCCCATGGCAACAGGGGAAAACGGCTGCTCTTGTGTGAAGTAAACGCAACATTTTTCAACTTTCTGCTAAGATATATGAGACTTTTTTGCAACGAAAATGCTGGGATTATGAAATCATGCAAGCCCCGCATATTTTGCGCTCTTAATCAGCAATTTATGCGGCAAAAGTGCGGCGTATTTCAAAAAATGCGGCCCCCACATAAATATGCAGACTTTGGCTGATTATGCATTGAATTATGCGATCGAATAATCACGTTTTTCTGGAGGGACTGAATTACCACTCGCCATGCTGAATGCTGAAAGAGTTAGCACCCAAACTTGACTCAACAAACAGAAGCAATCCAGCGAGGACACAGAAACAGGAAGTTGTCGATCGGCTAAATTAAAAGCTTTGTGTTTTCCTTCATATCTCGCTACTAAAACTTGACGTTTCTTCAGACTAAAGTCTGTTTGTGTCAGGGGGGACGGACGGAGCGTCAAGCTGAATTCACACGGAGACAGAAGTCACACGAGTGCATTCACACGGGAGACACACACACTGCCCCCGAGGGTGTGTGTCAGAGTGTGTTTGATATCATATATTTACCCACATTTTCATACCGACACACACACACACACACACACACACACACACACACACACACACACACACACACACACACATCAAGTTTGTGCAACCGTGTGTGTGTCAGTGCATATATGAGAGTGTGAACGTGTCAAAGCATGCATATACATCAATGTGTGTCGCACATGGGGCAAGAGGTTGTGTGTAAACGTGTTTCTCACACACACACACACACACACACTGCATGTTTTTAGAGGAAACCAGCCTCTGTTTCCCATAATCCCTCTGGAAGCTGTTACACCAAATGATGCCCGACTCTAGCAAGACCCTCAGGATTACATTCAGATATTAGAAATTAGTCTGCAACAGTGAAATGGCTTGAACAGTCGTTTGGTGTAAGGTCGGCATAACACATAACACAAAATATGCACACACACATGCACACACACGCACGCACGCACACACACACGCACACACACACACACACACACACACACACACACACACACACACACACACTCGGTGTCAGTGAGGGCCTTTGTTCGTGTTTAGAAGGTTCCTGGTTTTGATTTGAGTAAAAATAGAAAGATGATGTAAAAACAAAATAAATTCACTGCTTGTATGGATCACATGTTGTAGACACACACACACACACACACACACACACACACACACACACATACACACACATATATAGATGTTATTTTGTTTGAAAATTGTAGAAAATATCCTTTTCTTATCTGTTCAAACTTTGGACAGTATATGAGAAAGTGCATCTCTGTCTCAACCTCGCCAGTCGTACAGTGACCACAGATCCGCCGCTCTCTTGGAAGCCATGCTTGTTTGTACTGGTCTTTCTCTACGGCGAGGCTGTGGTCACTGAGCCTGTACTAGTACCGGTCTTTCTCTACGGCGAGGCTGTGGTCACTGAGCCTGTACTAGTACCGGTCTTTCTCTACGGCGAGGCTGTGGTCACTGAGCCTGTACTAGTACTGGTCTTTCTCTACAGCGAGGCTGTGGTCACTGAGCCTGTACTAGTACTGGTCTTTCTCTACAGCGAGGCTGTGGTCACTGAGCCTGTACTTGGTAAGAATCTGTCTCTGCTTGGTATCTCTGGCGGTGGAGAGGCACTCTGCCAATTCATAATCTCTTTTTAGTGATAAGTAGCATTCTAATTTGGACTGGGATTTTGTTTGATCATCCCAATGTTGCAGTTTCTTACTTTGATTCCTAATTTGTTTGACTTTGATGTGATTTAGGAGAGCAGTGCTGGTCTGAGGTTGATGGGTTGGTGTGTTAGTTAACTCCAGAACCAGCTGACAGAGGGGGCTGGTTTCAGGGCTGACCTCTTGGTTTTTGACTGCTTGAAACTTTATGGTATTTTCTGCACTGGATTTCAGATGTATCCAGAATTTTAGTGATCTTTTTTGTACGTTTAAAGCCAATGGGAATCTGCCTAATTCTGCCCTGCATGCATTTGTGGGTGTTTTCCTTTGGACCCTGAGAATATTTCTAATACATTCTGCATGCAGGGATTCTACGGGGTGTTTAACCCATCTAGTGTAGTCAAGCTTACTGGGTGGATCCCATATCTCACATCCATACAGTGCAATCGGCATGATCTTAATTGGAATTTGTATTTTATTAAAATTCCTTTTGATGGCATAGAGAGCTCTGTGAGCTTTCTCTTTTAGCACATTCACTGCAAGCTCAAAGCTTCCTGAGGCTCTGAGTTTCAGGCCGAGGTAGTCGTAACATTGTGAATGCTCTAGGACCGTGTTTCCTAGAGTGAAAAGGTGTCTGGTTGCCTGGGGTCTGGCTTTCTTTTGGAAGATAACAATCTTGGTTTTTGCCAAATTAACTGTCAGGGCCCAGTTCTGACAGAAGTGCTCTAGCAGGTCCAGGTGCTGCTGTAAGCCTTGTCTGGAGGGCGAGAGCAGCACCAGGTCATCTGCAAAGAGCAGGAATTTAACTTCTGTATTGTTGAGGGGGAGTCCGGGAGCTAGCCGCTAACTCATTAATATAGATATTGAACAGGGTAGGACTCAAGCTACAGCCCTGTCTCACCCCACGCCCCTTAGTGAAGTATTCTGTTCTGCTGTTATCAATTTTCACAGCACATTTGTTGTCCATATACATGGATTTGATTATATCATATATTTTACCCCCTACACCGCTTTGTAAAGTTTTATAAAATAATCCATCATGCCAAATTGAGTCAAATGCTTTCCTAAAATCAACAAAACAAGCAAATATTTTACTTTTGTTTGCTTGAATAAGATGTTCGTTGATTAGGGTGTGTAGGGTGTAGATGTGGTCAGTGGTACGGTGTTTTGGTAAGAAGCCAATCTGACATTTACTCAGGACGTTGTGTTGGGTAAGGAAGGCCTGTAGACGGACGTTTAGAATACAGCAGAACACCTTCCCCAGGTTACTGATCACACAGACGCCTCGGTAGTTACTGGGGTCGAATTTGTCTCCACTCTTAAAGATGGGGGATATAAGCTCTCTCTCTCTCTCTCTCTCTCTCTCTCTCTCTCTCTATGTGTATTTCGGGAGAGAAAGCGAGCGAGGGGTCCGGGGCCCCTCCGTATGAGTGACCTTGATTGTGTCCGTGGCGTTTCTCTTTCAGCCGTTTCCAGCACCTTTAATTGGTGCTGCGGGTGAATCGAGTGCTCTGAGTGTGTGTGTGTGTGTGTGTGTGTGTGTGTTGCTGTGAGCTTTAAGAGGGCCAGAGTGTTGGTTTAAGGGCCCCTGACCTTTGACCCTGCAGCTAAAAGTCCCCCCTCATCCTGTCTTTGTGTGTGTGTGTGTGTGTGTGTGTGTGTGTGTGTATGTGTGTGTTAGTGGGTGTTTTGTCTTCTTTGTTTCAAAATAAAAGTCTGCCTGCCTCTATGGGAATTTAACATAGGGGTGTACTGACTTATGTTACCAGCGGTTTAGACATTAATGTCTGTGTGTTGAGTTATTTTGAGGGGACAGCACATTTACTCTGTTATACAAGCTGTACACTTCATACTTTACATTGGAGCAAAGTGTAATTTCTTCAGTGTTGTCCCATTAAAAGATATAATGAAATATTTACTAAAATGTGAGGGGTGTACTCACTTTGGTGAGATACTGTATACATATTTGGCGGGAGAGTTAATGGCTTCTCCCTCAAGAAAACTATTTATTAAATGCAACAACAATGAAATGCAGTTTGACATCCTTTTGGATTATCATTATCAACATATATGTGTCTATGAAGTGAGATGAATAAATAAATATCACTGTAAAAGGCTGAAGAAGTCCAAGATATGAACTGAGTTCTTCGTAATCTGTACTTGTACTGCTGCTAAGTATATTTAGCTTTTGTATTTTCACTTCAGTAAAAGATCAGAGTACATGTTCCTGATATCACTGGTACATAAACACATGAAAACACTCCGAGACGCCGAGTTAATCCGTACCGGTCTCTGTCTCTGTTATGTGTATGTCTTCCTCTGTGTGTGTGTGTGTGTGTTTTTATGCATGTGTGTGTGTTTGCCCACAGCAGTCTGTCTGTATCCAAACTGTCGGCTGATAAGGTTTAAGTCTGTGTCTGTCTCTGTGTGTGTGTTTGTGTATCTATCTGTGTGTGTGTGTGTGTGTGTGTGTGTGATTGTGTGTGTCTGTGTGTGTGTGTGTGTCTGTCTCTGTGTGTGTGTGTGTGTGTGTGTGTGTGAGTGTGTGTGTGTGTGTGTGTGTGTGTGTGTGTGTGTGTGTGTGATTGTGTGTGTGTCTGTGTGTGTGTGTGTGTGTGTGTGTGTGTGTGTGAGTGTGTGTGTGTGTGTTTGTGTTTCTGTCTCTGTGTCTGTGTGTGTGTGTGTGTGTGTCTATCTCTGTGTGTATGTGTGTGTGTGTGTGTGTGTGTGTGTGTCTGTCTCTGTGTGTGTGTGTGTTTTTGTGTGTGTGTGTGTGTGTGTTTTTGTGTGTGTGTGTGTGTGTGTGTGTGTGTGTGTGTGTTTTTGTGTGTGTGTATGTGTGTGTGTGTGTGTGTGTGTGTGTTTGCCCACAGCAGTCTGTCTGTGTCCAAACAGTCAGCTGATAAAGTTTAAGTCTGTCTCTCTCTCTGTCTCTCTCTCTCTCTCTCTGTCTGTCTCTCTCTCTCCCTCCGTCCCTCTATCTCTCTCTTTCTCTGTCTCTCTCTCTCTCTCCCTCTCTGTCTGTCTCCACTGTGGCAGAAATATCAATATATTAAATATTAAACAGTCAGACTGAAGCTGTTGTTGTTGGCCTCCTGTTTTGGCGATAAGCGCCGGCTGCTCTTCAAGGTACAGAGAGTTTGGCGACACTAATCCTGAGCACCTGGCTGAGCTGACACCAACATGACCCGGCTCACAACCACACCTGAAGACACGTAGTCAACAACAATCTCTGGACCTGAAGACACGTAGTCAACAACACGCTCGGGTATACGTCCATTCTCTCTCACGTCTCAGAGGGACATCTCGGAGGAGAGAGAGGAAGACGAGTTTGGTTGGTTTTTGTTAACTACTTTTTGTTGTTGTTGTAATAAACAAATGTCTTTTAAAGATATAAATCCTCCTCAAATAAAAAGGAAACCAAACCGAAGCCCTTATCTTGTTAGAAGCACCACTTTTGAGAATGTGTTAACCGGCAACATGTAATCTAAGGTCTAACGTACCAACAATCTACGCAACTAACTTTATACTCACAGCAAAATGTGTGGGTGTGCGTGTGTGCGTGCATGTGCGTGCATGTGTGTGCGTGTGAGCGTGCATGTGTGTGTGGGTGAGCGTGTGTGTGTGTGTGCACGTGCGTGCGTGCATGTCTGTGTGTGTCTGTGTTTGTGCGTGCATGCGTGCGTGTGTGCGTGTCTATGTGTGAGTGTGTGTTTGTGCGTGTCTGTGTGTGTGCATGCGTGTCTGTGCGTGCGTGTGTGTCTGTGTGCGTGTCTGTGTTTGTGCGTGCATGTCTATGTTTGAGTGTTTGTTTGTGCGTGTGTGTGCGTGTGTCTGTGTGTTTGTGCGTGTGTGCATGCATGTGTGTGCGTGTCTGTGTGTGTGTGCGCGTGTCTGTGTGTTTGTGCGTGTGTGCGTGCATGTGTGAGTGTGTGTGCGTGTGTACATGATGCAATTTAACAACATTGTTGTCAATATTTCCGTGTGCTCGTTAAGGTACCAGCACATATCAGTGCATAAAAAGTCACCAAAATGAAGTATTTGAACATCATGATTAAATACACAATGAGGGGAAAAACTGCAAAAAGGTCCAGAACCAGACCTCTGACTGTCCCAGTCTGCATGGGAGTGCTTGGTTTGTGTTGAAGAGGAAAACACACACACATACACACACACATGCAGGTCATTTAGAGGGAGGAAGTATGTCAACAGACACTAGAGAAGTCAAGGGAGCGCTTGTTTTGTTGTGGCCACAGAAACAACAACACACACATGTACTTAGCGAGGGGAAGTATGTAAATAGATGGGCTGAGGTTAGGTTTGTGTAACTGAGACCTCTGACTGCATAGGGGGGTGGGAGGGGTGGGTGTGTGTGTGTGTGTGTGTGTGTGTGTGTGTGGGGGGGGGGAGGTGTTCCTGTGTATATCTCCAGGTGTTTGTGAGTGGACAGGTGGAGTTTGAGGGTGGATGCGGCAGTGGCAGCGTGACAGCGATCTGCAGCAGAGGAAGATCGATCAGCGGACTGAAGCCGCCTCGGCTCAGCTTACCTGACAGGAAGAGAGACGGATGAAGCCAACTTTCCCACCGCGCTGGTGTTTACAGAGCAGGGGGGGTCCCGGAGGGCTGGGGGGGAGGCTAGGGGGGGGGTGACAGGAGAAGAGAAGGTTAGAGAGGCGTTAAAGGTGGGAATCACCTGGAGACATAGGCATAGATTTCGGGGGGTGGGGGTGCAGGGGATATGTCGCCCACAATATTTAGGAGAGGAAGACTTGTCCCTCCACTTGTGCACGATATCCAAGAAATGACGGTAACCGGTGGCAGCCTGATTCAGGCTCCAACGTGGCTTTAGATTCACGGTTATATCGCAGCTTGTTAGTTTGGCTTTAAAGTGCTCATATTCTGCTCATTTTCAGGTTCATAATTGTATTTTGAGGTTGTACCAGAATAGGTTTACATGGTTTAATTATCAAAAAACACCATATTTTTGTTGTACTGCACATTGCTGCAGCTCCTCTTTTCACCCTGTGTTCAGGTCTCTGTTTTAGCTACAGAGTGAGACCTCTCACTGCTGTAACATCTTTGTTGGCAGTCGCACATGCTCAGTAGCTAGGTAAGATCACATGATCAGTAGCTAGGTAAGATCACATGCTCAGTAGCTAGGTAAGATCACATGCTCAGTAGCTAGGTAAGATCACATGCTCAGTAGCTAGGTAAGATCACATGATCAGTAGCTAGGTAAGGACTACATGAGCTAGCTAGCTGTTTCTCCAACTTCAGTAGTACAAGGCAGGATTAGCCGGGAGACTTCTTCTAAACGAGGGCTCACTTCCAACTTTGTGTGGAATACCTGCAGAACAGGGACATGGAAGTAGTTCTATACAATTTATTTTGTAGATTAGGGTGAACTAGTGTGTGTTGTAGCAGTGTTTGCTATTGAGAACGAGCAAGCATGCTAACGGTTAGCCCCCTAGCCCCCTCGTCTCAGCTAGTGACGTAGAAAGCCGTGCAGATGTTGACCAGCTCACCCAGAGACTGAAGGCAGGACACATTCAGAAACCGTATCTCACTCTAAACA
>NC_050190.1:8692856-8697856 GCF_008315115.2 Sander lucioperca | reverse complement strand
AAGTATTTGGATACTTTAAAGTACTTATACCACAGTAAAAATACTGTTTCCAGGGCTTTAAATTGACACCCGCCAACCCCCCAAATGCAGATAGAAATTAAAGGTCCTACAACATGCTGCTTTCATATAGGCCTTAGTGGTCCCCTAATACTGTATCTGAAGTCTCTTTATATAGACCTTAGTGGTCCTCTAATACTGTATCTGAAGTCTCTTTATATAGACCTTAGTGGTCCCCTAATACTGTATCTGAAGTCTCTTTATATAGACCTTAGTGGTCCCCTAATACTGTATCTGAAGTCTCTTTTATATAGACCTTAGTGGTCCCCTAATACTGTATCTGAAGTCTCTTTATATAGGCCTTAGTGGTCCCCTAATACTGTATCTGAAGTCTCTTTATATAGACCTTAGTGGTCCCCTAATACTGTATCTGAAGTCTCTTTTATATAGACCTTAGTGGTCCCCTAATACAGAGATAGAGAGGGAGAAAGAGGGGATAGGAGGATAGAGAGATATTGTAATAAACTGAGTAAATATGAGGAGGAAGGAAGGAAGAAGAGGGAGGAGAGGAGAAGGGGAGCTGCTGGGAGACAAAGATTGCAGCTAAACAAACGCACCCTCGCTGTGAGACAGAGAGGTGAAAGGTCAACTGTTACAGGAGGAAGAGGAGAGATTTGGACAGTGTTGTGTGGCTTTGTCTTGGAAACGTAATCTTTATATGGCATCACTGCTTGTAGAAATAATCCTACATTTCCCATAGTCTATATCCACGATGTTCCACTTCCAGGATTGCTCCGGTGCTGACGGAAAGTCCACCAGATGTCCCTCATTTTAGGCCGGATGTCCGTCCCCTTCCTGTGTCTCTGTGTTGGTGTTCTAACCTCCGGTGGATTTGTGAGGACTATGGTCAGCTGCTCCTCAGATCTCTGCAGGGTAAATCCCGACAGCTAGCTAGACTATCTGTCCAATCTGAGTTTTCTGTTGCACGACTAAAACTACTTTTGAACGTCCACATGTTCCACCAAAACAAGTTCCTTCCTGAGACTATTTAGCAGAGGCACCGTGGCTCCGTCTGGAGCTTAGCATCACCCAAGAGGATTGTGATTGGTTTTTCTCCCATCCCAGAATGTTATGTGGACTAGCCAGACCTTCCTCCGCAGAGCTGTGGTGGAGGAAGGTCTGGCGATGAGAGACTACATTTCCCATGAACACTGTCGTTTGTTTGTCTTCAGAATTTAAATGTTTTTCAGTTACATGGCTGTTGTTTGGTAAATCTATCACAGGAAGGAAGGAAGGAAGGAAGGAAGGAAGGAGTGAAAGAAATAATGAAGGAAAGAAGGAATGAAGGAAGGAAGGAAGGAAAGAATGAATGAAGGAAGGAAGGAAGGAAGAAAGGAAGGAAGGAAGGAAGGAAGGAAAGAATGAATGAATGAATGAATGAATGAAGGAAGGAAGGAAGGAAAGAAGGAAGGAATGAAAGAAATAATGAAGGAAAGAAGGAAGGAAGGAAAGAATGAATGAATGAATGAATGAATGAATGAATGAAGGAAGGAAGGGAGGAATGAATGAAGGAAGGAAGGAAGGGAGGAAGGAAGGAAGGAAGGAAGGAAAGAAGGAAGGAAGGAAGGAAGGAAGGAAGGAAGGAAGGACGGAAAGAAGGAATGAAGGAATGAAGGAAGGAAGGAACAAACGATTGAAGGAAGGAAGGATGGAAGGAAGGAAGGACGGAAAGAAGGAATGAAGGAATGAAGGAAGGAAGGAACGATTGAAGGAAATGAAGGTAAAAAGTAAGTTGTGTTCATGCTGTGTGCCGTTGTGGGATGCTTCTCGGTTGGTGATGACACTGAGCGGCTGTCCATCAACAAAACAAGCGCTCCTTCTGAAAGCCAAAGTAAACAGATTGCTTCTTGTCTCCACCCGTCCTGCTCTGGTTTCAGGCTGATCACAGAGCAGGCGTGCCCTCCCTCCTCCGCCGATAACAACAAGTCTTTGACTCGACCCAACAGTGCGAAGTCAACAAGCAAATCAAACAAACGTGCAGCACACAGGCCGCCTTTTGTCCGCGGGGAGAAGATGAGAAGGGCACCCCCCCCCCCCACCCCCCACCCCCAAAAGGATTCTGGGAGGTTTCGCAGATCTGAAACGAGGTTACCGAGGTCCTGCACCAAAGATGGAAACTCCCCCCTTGTGTTGTCCTCGGGTCAAATTTGAACCGGTTTTTAAAGTTGTTTTACGTTAGAAATGTGGGTTTCTTTCAACCAAAATGCCCAAAAATAAGACTGATGACTGACATGTCCTGTCATGAACATGAAGGATCATTTGGAGTATTCATGACTACTGTCATTCGGTAAATTATGACACTTTTAATGCAAAAGTTATCATTGTCTGATATCTGTGTTATGACAACTTGACATTAACCTAAAAAGTTATGAGACCAGTTTGACAACAGTGAATGCAGTGCATATATATATATATAGGAATAACAAATGATCTTTAGGAAATTGATCTTAATGTCTTAATTAAAAAATGAGGAAAAATCAAATCTTTAAGGTCACCAATTTTCTTTGTGAATGAATAATGTATCGTAAATAAATAAATGTTCTTCCTTAAAATACAGGGGGCATAAGTCAGTACACCCCTATGTTAAATTCCCATAGAGGCAGGCAGACTTTTATTTTGAAAGGCCAGTTATTTCATGGATCCAGGATACTATGCATCCTGATAAAGTTCCCTTGGCCCCCACATCATCACATACCCTTCACCATACCCCCACATCATCACATACCCTTCACCATACCCCCACATCATCACATACCCTTCACCATACCCCCACATCATCACATACCCTTCACCATACCCCCACATCATCACATACCCTTCACTGTACCCCCCCATCATCACATACCCTTCACCATACCCCCACATCATCACATGCCCTTCACCATACCCCACATCATCACATACCCTTCACCATACCTAGAGATTGGCATGGGGTACTTTCCATAAGATCATCTCTCAATGCAAATCAAACCAGCTATTAGGCTACCTGACATAAAACCATGTTAATCTCTAGGTATGGTGTCCTTAAAAGGTTGGATTTTTCCTCATTTTTTTAATTAAGGCATTAAGATCAATTTCCAAAAGATGTTTTTTAATTCCTCTTTTTAGTCAACTTTAGCATGGGTGTGTAAACTTATGCAAGCCACTATATATATATATATATATATATATATATATATATATAGATATGAGAGATAGATATATAGATATAGTATATATATATAGAGAGAGAGAGAGAGAGAGAGAGAGAGAGAGAGAGAGAGAGAGAGAGAGACCATACCTCCTCTCTGCTGCCACACATCTGCTTTCCCTCCAAGGTTTTCTTAGTAACAACAAAAAAGTTCAACAAGCGACAAAAGAAGAAGCTCAAAGCCGAACAAGACAACACTGACCCCATTATCTACCTGCCACACACACACACACACACACACACACACACACACACACACACACACACACACACACACACACACACACACACAAACACACCTTTCTGTGAATGCTGGCTGGCTTTCAGAGAGGTGAGAGAAACGCTATTAGCACCCTGGGCGTAATTACAGCGACTCAGGTGACATCTTACACCGGCTGGAAAGAAAAGGTGTGTGTGTGTGTGTGTGTGTGTGTGTGTGTGTGTGTGTGTGTGTGTGTGTGTCGGCTGTCATGTTTGTGTGGGCTGAAGTCTCCTCGCATGGGAGGAAAGTTAGACAACAAAGGAGATGGAGGGTAAATTTGAGGGAGGAGAAGAAATGAGCCGACATGTCGACTTTTCTGAAGACCTGAACCTGATCTATCTGAGCAGGTGTGTATGTGTGTGTGGGTGTGTGTGTGTGTGTGTGTGTGTGTGTGTGTGTGGGTATGTGTGTGTGTGTGTGTGTGGGTATGTGTGTGTGTGTGTGTGTGTGTATTGCTTAACATGGGGGTCTATAGGGATTAGTCTGGATCGAAGGAATTACAATTTCATCCAGCACGGGAACCTTTCTTTCTCAAACTCCAACAGCCTTGTAGCTAGCGAGCTACACGCTGAAAATGTCAAGTTTTAAAGAAATTTTGGACGGTGCAACAAGTCAGACCTGCTCGGTTCTTTCAGGGAATGATTGTAAAGATTTAATAAGAATATGTTTAGGTAATTTCCTCTCTAACTGGGAGGTTTTGGGACTGATTGGTGGGATTGCTGTGGACCAAGTACACACGGAGATACACTGGTAAGAGCCAATGAGGTTTAACCATGTATCAGCTAATTTAAATATCTCACGTTACTGGATTGTGTTAACAGTTAATTTAATATTGAATGTGTATGTATTGTATGTTGCGGGGTGCAAATGTTCCACCAGAACAAGTTCCTTCCTGAGACTATTTAGCAGAGCCACCGCCGCTGCGTCCGGAGCTTAGCGCCACCGAAGACCGTTGTCATTGGTTTAAAGAAATGCAAAACAACCCAGAATGCATCTGCGGTGTAGCCAGACCTTACTCCGCAGCGCTGTGGAGATAGAACAGGCAAAAGAGAGAGCTAACTACTCAATAGGATGTACAGTATATGCTAAAGTGTTAGCACGATAGCTGCAGGGCACGTGTATGATTCAGATGCTTGAACAGAGAGGTAACTTGCATGTCTGTGTCTGTGTGTATTATATTATACATCAGGAACAATGAAGACAAATGTGTGTGTGTATCCACAGGTATCATGTTGTGTGTGATCCTGTGAACACACACACAGGCACACACACAGAAGCACAGTCACACACACATGCATGCACACACACACACACACACACACACACACACATACACAAACACACAGTATCACACACGCATACACACAGAAGCACAGACACACAGTCACACACGCACACACATGCATGCACACACACACAGACACACACAAACACACAGTAACACACACGCAAGAAAAAACGGAAGGAAAGAACAAAAGTGCAAACAAGAAC
>NC_050190.1:8672813-8675313 GCF_008315115.2 Sander lucioperca | reverse complement strand
TCTTCAAATGTTTTCAGAAACACGTTTCAGTGAAATATGAGATCGTATCTCCAACAAGCCGCCATTATTGGTCAGCTTGTGAAGCCAGACCCACGTGACGTGTTCGTCATTTCCGGTTTTCATTTTTAGGGCCCGAGCGCCGACAGCGGCGAAGGCCCTATTGGAACTGAATGAATTATTATTCTTTCTTTCTTCCGGCAAATGAATTGCCTTTTTGACGGGCTTAACATATTCAAAAACTCCCCAAAATTGGGAGAATAGGCGCGCAAAAATGGCTCGCTAGCGCCTCCTACAAAACTCAAAACAATTGAGCCCCTGCAGTGCATTTAACTTTGACTCACGAAACTTGGTACACATATGTAAGATGTCAAGATGTACAAAAAAGCTCATTGGAGCAATACCCTAAACCCAACAGGAAGTCCGCCATTTTGAATTCAAAGTTTGAAATTGTTTTTTCATTTTTTTTCATTGGACAATTTCCACATGTCGTACTCTAACAAACTCCTCCTAGAGATTTCATCCGATCGACTTCAAATTTGGTCTGTACCATCTTAAGACCTTAAAGATGAAAATTTGTTAAAATAAAAACTTTTCGTCATAGGGCGTGGCTGTGGCGGGGCGGCCATTATGTGCGTTTCACCTTCGAAACAGGAAGTGGGTGTAACTCGAGTGTACATCGAAATTTTTTCAGGATTCATAAGACTCTAACTCTGAGGACATGTACCGGACTCAAAGTCATAGCGCCCCCTAGTGGCAACAGGAAGGAAGTAAGCCCAACACTATACGTGCTATACTTTCACAAATTACTCAGAGATTTCATCCGATCAACTTCAAATTCGGTCTGTGTCATCTAAAGCGGGGTCTTTAACATTTTTTTTAAGCCAAGGACCCCTTAACTGAAAGAGAGAAGGAGCAGGGACCCCCTACTACATATATTGTCTAAAATTAAGTTACATACTAAACTGGGCCTATAATAATGTGTAGGGAGGCCTAAAGCCTTTATGCATAGGCCTACCTTTATTTTTTAGAATACTAAGCTATTACAGTAAAATAATTGTTGCCATTATTTTATAAATCAGGTTAATGTTACTCATGTTGCACAGTGAATCCTTAGGATTAACTTTATCTGTTGGTGGCTACCTTACCTATAAGTGTACATACACACCGCCACCGACTTGAGCTGCAAAGAAGCTCTGGCCGCCCGGTCGAGGACGCTGGTCAGAAAGTCCGGGGAAGCTGTTTGAGGCTTTGGCCGCTCTGACGTAGCAGCATTCTATGTTCATCATGGAAAAAGATCAAGCAGCCACTGCACGGCCAATACACTGACACTAGAAACCTTTTATAAATGACATATATAATGACAGAATGTGTATTGGTTGTTGGTCGCAGCGGTGTCTGTTAGCAGTTAGCTCGCTCGTTAGCCGCTGAACCGCAGCAGCGTGCAGGCAGAGCGAGCAGCCGCCAGCTGTTGATCCGTGCAGGACTTCACCGTGAGCGGACTGTTTAGAGACCATGTGACCGGCAGGTAACGTTAACTGGTCCCTATACGCAAATATCATAAATGATAGGGAACCCAGCAACGGCCATGATGAGCTTCTCCTCCTTTTTCTCTGAACTAATGTTTTGGTAGGAACCAAAGTTTACATCGTATGTTTCTCTGGAATCAGCCAGCGTGAAGGACGTCTATATTCTGATTGGTTGCCGCTGCTTGCTGCTGAACCGCGTCATAGCTCATTACCATAAAGTTGACCTACTTTCAACTTTCTGATTGACGCTCTGGTCGCTCAAAACGCCCAAAACGCGACGCTGACAGATTTTCCGCACCTTGCAGCTGAGAGAAGCAGCTTCCATTGAAAATGAATGACTTCCTGTATCTTTAGAAGATCAAGGCGGCGGCGGTGTGGACGTATAGTAAGCCAGTAACCAGTGGGGATTTATATTTGCTAATAATATGTTGGATGTTTGAGACTTTTTTAATTTTTCGAAAAATCTTTCAATAACAATTATTTGGAGGCTTGCCTAAATGCCTAACCTTAACCCTTACCCTCACCATAACCTAATTCTAACCCTAATCCTAAAACCAAGTCTTAAAGCAGCCATATTATGCTCATTTTCAGGTTCATAATTGTATTTTAAGGTTGTACCAGAATAGGTTTACATGGTTTAATTTTCAAAAAACACCATATTGTTGTTGTACTGCACCGCTCTCTCTCACTGCTGCAGATCCTCTTTTCAGCTGGTCTCTGTTTTAGCTACAGAGTGAGACCTCTTTTCTTCTTCTTCTTCTGTACTATCTTTGATTGCACTGCACATGCCCAGTAGCTCAGATGTAGATCATGTCAGCTAGCTAGCTCCATAGACAGTAAAAGAAAGGCTGTTTCTACAACTTGGGTCAGTTACAAGGCAGGATTAGCTGGGAGACTTCTAAATGAGGGCGCACATGGAAGTAGTTCTTTTGTAGATTATGGTGAACTTGTGTGTGTTGTAGCAGTGCTTTGCT
>NC_050190.1:8665313-8667813 GCF_008315115.2 Sander lucioperca | reverse complement strand
CCGGTCATGGCCGAGCACGTGAAAAGAATTCCGGTCACCGGCCGGTCCATCGGTGCATCTCTAAATTCAATTCAATATCTCGATGCATCACAATGCGTCAAATACATTTTTCTATTAAAGGATATTTAATTCATAGCTTTTCAAGCTTCAACAACCAAACATTCTGCAGAGCTCTGATACTAAATAAACTGGATATTAAAACTACAGCACTGAGCACACGGCACTTCCTGAATGTGCAAAACATACCAGAATATGTAAACAGAAAGGTTGTTATGCACACATTAAATTATAAACCGAAATAATCAATTATGGCCCGGTCGATTATCGATGCAGCATCGTCCACGATTCCATGCATCCATTATTTGATTAATTTCAACACCAAAACAAGACCTTTACTGAGTACATTTACTCAAGTACCTAGTGGTGGAATGTAACAGAGTACATATACTATATACTACTTTATACTTCTCCTTTACCCCTGAAATAAACCACAGTTGTTTGTTTCCATCACTATAAGTTTACATAGAAGCAGACTCTAGGCCTGTCACCACAACACATTTTGCTGGACGGTAAATTGTCCCAGAAATTATTGCGATTAACGATAATATTGTCGTTCTGAGACCATTTTCATCTAATATAATGATAATGGCGTAGTAACGCAGGTACACCTTTTCAAAGCTCAATACGCTTCTATTTCTAAAGAATATTTAATACTAGGGGTGGGGGAAAAAATTGAAAATTAACACATACTGTATGGATACACAGACGCCGAGTATGGATCTATTATTATATGTGTGTTGGTCAGTCTGTCTGTTTGATAATCTGATTTTGCAGCTTTAAAATTGTAGTGAGATGAACAAACAGAAAAATTTAACTTTTTAGATAAAACAGACGTTGACAAAATTTCCTTTTGGGGACATCATTTGAAATTGGGAAAAATTTAAAGTTGGAAAAAAGGTAATGAATTGCAATATATCACAGAATATTGCAATAGCCTATGTTTAAAATCGCATTAATATCATATTGTGACATAAGTATCGTGATGATATCGTATCGTGAGGCCCCTGCTGATTCCCATCCCTATTTCATACTAGGGCTGAACGATTACCACTATATATATATATATATATATATATATATATATATATATATATATATATATATATTTTTACTTATTTAACTGTCTAGTGTGTAATTGTGCGTTGTTCATACTATAAAATGATTTATTGTTTGTCTTTCTTGAATAATACAGAAGACAAAGAGCTTAAAAAAATAATTGAATATCGAATCGCAATCGCAATATTTGTGGAAAAAATCGCAATTAGATTATTTTCAAAAATCGTTCATCCCTATTTCATACTGGAACTGGAAGACATTTTAAATATCCACAATATGTGTTTGATCTCCTTCAGTACGCCGTCTTTCACTCTGTTGGACAGTTGTGGGATTACCTACTGGCTGTCAAATGTTTGCAGCATTCCTCGAGTGTTTGTGCGATAGACTACAGTCTGTACTACATTTAACAATTATTTATTAAACACTAAATATTAAATTTAAATAATATATAATTAATGCATTATATCTATCTATATCTATGTGGCTATCTGCCACATGGCGAGTAAATAGCTGCTTTCTGACTGGAGGGATTTTTGCAGTTCCTAGAACATAAAGTTCCCAGAACCCTTTTCCACTGGACCAATTTGGGGATTATTAAGTTCCTCTGGCCACAGTTCCTGTAACTCTTCCAGCTCCTACTTCAGGGCAGGGTGTTTTCGCTGTTCCCTTTTCAGCAGAGGAACCTAGGTCAACGAGGGTCCGGTTTCCAGTACAGACAGACGAACAACGGGACAATTTTCACAATTTTCGCCATCTTATTCATCACTAAATTCACTTCAGACAATGTTTTAGGCGAGAAATTAACTGTTTAGATTTCCAATATAGGCAGTCTTGCGAAAATTGATGCCGAATTGACAATTTGCTTCAAAGTTTTTGGAGTTGAGAAGATCCGTGAAGTGAGGCGACAGCCAGCAGGCGCCTGCCCCGGCCGCTAGCTCGTCGCTGGGCCAGTCATTCTCAGAGACCCCGCTGTGAGCTGGAGGTCTCTCAGACTGATCTCACTCACACACACACACACACACACACACACACACACACACACACACACACACACACACACACACACACACACACACACACACACACCTCGCTGTGAGCTGGAGATCTCGTAAGTAAGAGGCTTTTATTTCACCGTTGACAGTTGTTTGTTTAAATATCACAACACATGTCCATCAGAAGATTAACGGGAACCTGTGGTTAACTGTCTTTTCGGAGTTAAACTCCACAAGCGTGTCCTGACCGGCCATCACACACACACACACGCAACTCTGACACACTTTCCGCGCTCCGTGTCCGCAGACAGCTGTAGGCTTGTACCAGTTAATGTGCAGCCACTTGGTTGAAACCTCTTGCGAGACTGACAGGTCCACGGCGGTGTGTATGT
>NC_050190.1:8657813-8660313 GCF_008315115.2 Sander lucioperca | reverse complement strand
TCAGGACATGAACACCTGTTTCCTGGTGAAAGTCTTGTGTTTTCCTACCTTCAGAACATGTCCTGTCTGGTGAAAGCTGTGTTTTCTCCTTAACTTCTTCAGGACATGATCACCTGTTTCCTGGTGAAAGTCTTGTGTTTTCTTAATCTCAGGACATGATCACTGTTTGGGAAAGTCTTGTGTTTTCTCCTTAACTTCTTCAGGACATGATCACCTGTTTCCTGGTGAAAGTCTTGTGTTTTCTCCTAACTTCTCAGACATGATACCTGTTTCTGGTGAAAGTCTGTGTTTTCCCTAACTTCAGGACATGATCACCTGTTTCCTGGTGAAAGTCTTGTGTTTTCTCCTTACTCTTCAGGACATGATCACTGTTTCTGTGAAAGTCTTGTGTTTTCTCCTTAACTTCTTCAGGACATGATCACCTGTTTCCTGGTGAAAGTCTTGTGTTTTCTCCTTAACTTCTTCAGGACATGATCACCTGTTTCCTGGTGAAAGTCTTGTGTTTTCTCCTTAACTTCTTCAGGACATGATCACCTGTTTCCTGGTGAAAGTCTTGTGTTTTCTCCTTCACTGTCAGGTTTCTGCCCTTCTAAAGGATGTGTTTCCATGCAGCTGTTGCACCAAATGCTTGCTCTAGAGGAAGAATTGTTGGGTCTTTGTAAATCACAGAGTTTTGTCTAGACCTACTCTATCTCTAAGTGTCCCGAAATAACCACTTGTACAAATATTTTGTGATTATTGGGGATCAAACATTTCTAAATTTGCAGCAGATTTACTCACTTTTTTTGTCCATTGGTTGATACAGTTTGAACAGTCTTTGTGCTAAGCTACGCTATAAAATTGCCCTGCACACACACAGAGATGAAACTGGCAATCAGTGCTCGATAGTCCCACGTCTTCTGAACGCAGCACACAAACAACTAGACAGAACATGCCAGAACACAGGCAATGTGTGTGTGTGTGTGTATGTGTGTGTGTTTTAGTGGGAGACACTTAATCTCTGCAGTAAACACTCATCTCTTATGAACACGCCACATCTCTAAAACATGAAGCTCGGCCGGCGGGCAACGATCTGTCGTTAGCCCTCATCAGGCTGCAGGGGAAATATTTCACACACACACACACACACACACACACACACACACACACACACACTCTGTCTGTGTGTGTGTGTGTGTGTGTAGGTCAGAGTGTGTGTGTGTGTGTGTGTCCAGAGCAGGGTAATATCTGCTGACTGATGGCGGTGACGACAGGAAGGTCCTGAAGCAGCCATCACTAACCCGACTGTAAACACAGAGCGAGAGAGGGGAGGATGTGTGTGTGTGTGTGTGTGTGTGTGTGTGTGTGTGTGTGCGTGCGTGCAAATGTCTCCAATGATTAATTCATTGATTATTATCATGTTACTGATGTCAGGTTTTTCACGGTGACAAGCTGCAGCTGTTCAGAGGGAGAGAGAATAAAGAGTTTTTGACAGAGTGAAGGTTTAAAGTATTTAGAAAGTACAAATATTTTCAGTTAAAATTCTGATTTTCATTCTTAGCAGACCAGACAGTCTTCATGTTGCTTTCTGTACGTTTTTGTCGCTCTCTTTTGACATTTTTGTCAGTTTTTCGACGTTTTTGTCTGTGTTTTTTCTACGTTTATGACCCTTGTTTCGAGCCCCCTTGATATTCCAGGCTGTCCTCCCCCCCAAAAAAACGCCCACATAAGTCGCTTGTTGAAGCAGCAAAGCAGGAAGTAAGGTGATGAAAGGTATCCGTACGTCCACACCGCCGCCTACTTGATCTTTTAAAGATACAGGAAGTCATTCATTTTCAATGGAAGCTGCTTCTCTCAGCTGCAAGGAGCGGAAAATCTGTCGGCGTCACGTTTTGGGGCGTTTTGAGCGACCAGAGCGTCAATCACAAAGTTGAAAGTAGGTCAACTTTATGGTAATGAGCTATGACGCAGTTCAGCTGCAAGCAACGGCAACCAATCAGAATATAGACGTCCTTCACGCTGGCTGATTCCAGAGAAACATACGATGTAAACTTTGGTTCCTACTAAAACATTAGTTCAGAGAAAAAGGAGGAGAAGCTCATCATGGCCGTTGCTGGGTTCCCTATCATTTATGATATTTGCGTATAGGGACCAGTTAACGTTACCTGCCGGTCACATGGTCTCTAAACAGTCCGCTCACGGTGAAGTCCTGCACGGATCAACAGCTGGCGGCTGCTCGCTCTGCCTGCACGCTGCTGCGGTTCAGCGGCTAACGAGCGAGCTAACTGCTAACAGACACCGCTGCGACCAACAACCAATACACATTCTGTCATTATATATGTCATTTATAAAAGGTTTCTAGTGTCAGTGTATTGGCCGTGCAGTGGCTGCTTGATCTTTTTCCATGATGAACATAGAATGCTGCTACGTCAGAGCGGCCAAAGCCTCAAACAGCTTCCCCGGACTTTCTGACCAGCGTCCTCGACCGGGCGGCCAGAGCTTCTTTGCAGCTCAAGTCGGC
>NC_050190.1:8640313-8642813 GCF_008315115.2 Sander lucioperca | reverse complement strand
TCTCACCCCTCTTTCTCCCTCCCTCATCTCCCCCTCTTTCTCCTCATCTCCCCTCATCTCCCTCCTCTTCTTCTCCCTCATCTCCCCCTCTTTCTCCCTCCCCTCTTTCTCCCCCATCTCCCCCTCTTTCTCCCTCATCTCCCCTCTTTCTCCCCCATCTCCCCCTCTTTCTCCCTCATCTCCCCCTCTTTCTCCCCCATCTTCCCCTCTTTCTCCCCCATCTTTCCACTCCATCTCCCCCTCTTTCTCCTACATCTTTCTACTCCATCTTTCTCCTCCATCTCCCCCTCTTTCTCACCCATCTCCCCCTCTTTCTCCATCACCTTTCTCCATCACCTTTCTCCTCCATCTCCCCCTCTTTCTCCTCCATCTTTCCCCCTCTTTCTCCTCCATCTTTCCCCCTCTTTCTCCTCCATCTTTCTCCTCCATCTCCCCCTCTTTCTCCTCCATCTTTCACCTCCATCTCCCCCTCTTTCTCCCCCATCTTTCACCTCCATCTCCCCCTCTTTCTCCTCCATCTTTCACCTCCATCTCCCCCGCTTTCTCCTTCACCTTTCTCCTCCATCTCCCCCTCTTTCCCCTCCATCTCTCCCTCTTTCTCACCCATCTCCCCCTCTTTTTCCTCCATTTTTCCCCTCCATCTCCCCCTCTTACTCCCCCAACTCCCCCTCTTTCTCCTCCATCTTTCTCCTCCATCTCCCCTCGTTCTCCCCCATCTCCCCCTCTTTCTCACTCACCTCTCTCCTCCATCTCCCCCTCTTTCTCCTCCATCTTTCTCCTCCATCTCCCCTCTTTCTCCCCCATCTCCCCCTCTTTCTCCCTCACCTTTCTCCCCCTCTTTCTCCTCCATCTTTCCCCTCCATCTCTCCCTCTTTCTCCCCCATCTCCCCCTCTTTCTCCTCCATCTTTCCCCTCCATCTATCCCTCTCACTCCCCCATCTCCCCCTCTTTCTCCTCCATCTTTCCCCTCTATCTCCCCCTCTTTCTCCCCCATTACCCCTCTTACTCCCCCATCTCCCTCTCTTTCTCCCCCATCTTTCTCCCCCATCTCCCCCTCTTTATCCCCCATCTCCCCCTCTTTCTCCTCCATCTCCCCCTCTTTCTGCTCCATCTTTTCCCGCATCTCCCCCTCTTTCTCCCCCATCTCCCCCCCTTCGACCCTGTCTCTGTGTGTGTGTGTGTGTGTGTGTGTGTGTGTGTGTGTGAGACTGTGTCTCTGTGTGTGTGTGTGTGTGTGTGTGTGTGTGTGTGTGTGTGTGTGTGTGTGTGTGTGTGTGTGTGTGTGTGAGACTGTGTCTCTGTGTGTGTGTGTCTCTCTCGCTCTCTGTGTGTGTTGAGCTGCAGGTGATCAGACTCATTCAGAGGTTTTAAAATCTTTAAAGTGAAGGAAGGAAGAAAAGAGGCCGAAGCAGCTTAACGTCTTTTAGGAGCAAACTGTTTGACCTCCGCTGACCTGCTGACGCTGATTAAAGGAAGATTCCCCCGTTTTATCCTGTCGACCTGCTGCTAACCCCCGATCCCACAGGAAACGCAGCGCAAAGACTCAGCAGGTGTGTGTGTGTGTGTTTGTGTGTGTGTGTGTTTGTTGTGTGTGTGTTTGTTGCATCCTGCTGTGCGACTGACCTGCCGATCGTCCGCCTGACTAATTAGCAGCTTTGTGTCTCTGCACCGCTGGCAGCTCAGCTCCACCTCTGATTGGCTGTGAAGAGGAAGTAAAAAAACACACACACACACACACACACACACACACACACACACACACACACACAGTGAGAAAACAACAGCTTTTGTTTTGAAGGAAATTAGTTTGTCTCTTTGTGTCCATTAAAGTAAAGGAGGAGGTTTGTGTGTTTGCAGGTGAGCTGTTGTTTCTTCTCCCTCCCTCCCTCCCTCCCCCTTCCCTCTCTCCCTCCCTCCCTTCCTCTCTCCCTCTGTCATGTTGTGATGAAAGCGGTCCATCTGTCTGTCAGCTGGTCGGTTCACAGCTTTATTCAGGAGTGAAACATCTCCATTAGATGGATGAAGTTTGGTACAGAGCAGCCATGTCTTTCACAACTGTTGGTGGCACTTTTCACATACCAGTACCCTTCCTTCCTTCCTTCCTTCCTTCCTTCCTTCCTTCCTTCCTTCCTTCCTCCGTTTGTTCGTTTGTCGCTTCATACGTTCTGTCCTGTTCCTTCCTATCCTTCTTTGTTGACATTTTTTTCATTTCATAGTTAATTCCCTTCTCACTTTCTTTCTTTCCATCCTCCTAACCGTCCTGTTTCCAGTTTCCCTCCCTTCCTCCGTCCCTCCCTCCCTCCCTCCCTCCCTCCCTGTCTCCCTCCAGCCTCCCTCCCTGCCTACCTCCCTGCCTCCATCCTCTCTCAGCCTCCCTCCAGCCTCCCTCCCTGCCTCCCTTCCTCTCTCAGCCTCCCTCCCTCCCTCCCTGTCTCCCTCACTCCCTCCCAGCCTCCCTCCCAGCCTACCTCCCTGCCTCACTCCCTCCCTCCTGGATCAG
>NC_050190.1:8615313-8635313 GCF_008315115.2 Sander lucioperca | reverse complement strand
GGGTACAGGGCATGGATGTATGGGTACAGGGCATGGATGTATGGGTACAGGGCATGGATGTATGGATACAGGGTATGGATGTATGGATACAGGGTATGGGTGTATGGATACAGGGCATGGATGTATGGGTACAGGGTATTGATGTATGGATACAGGGTATGGGTGTATGGATACAGGGTATTGATGTATGGATACAGGGCATGGATGTATGGGTACAGGGTATTGATGTATGGATACAGGGTATGGATGTATGGATACAGGGCATGGATGTATGGGTACAGGACGGAGACAACAGCAGGAGAGAGAACACTACAGGAGGGCTTTCACCGGCGACCCGATAGCTGCTGGTTAGTAAATACGCAGGAACACCAAAAGCGGGAGGAAGCGTGGGTTAATATGTGGATTGATCTGTTTACACAACTGTGAGACTCGATTGACTTCAAAAAGTTCGCCACTTTACTCAAACCAAAGTTGAAAACACCTGTTCATGTCTTCTTTAGTCTGTTGGCTATTTAGGTTTTTTTCCTGGAACACGTCACTTACACATTTTGCACTTAATGCAGCGTCTTGTGTAGACTGTTTACATATTTATGACCTTATGTAGGCTACATTTTATGTACTGGTGTTATTGTTGAATACATTGTGAATACATATTTCTAAAATTGTATGATGTTTTTGTTGAGTTATTATTACACAATGCCTTTTCTGATCTTTTTGAATCCCCTGACAAATAACCCATATTACAAAAAAACTAAAACTAAGACTAAAACTAATAAAAACTAAACTAAAACTAAGCATTTTCAAAAAATAAAAACTAAACTAAACAAGCAAACCCGCTTTAAAAACTAATTAAAACTAAACTGAATTTGAAAACAAAAAGTCAAAACAAAATAAAAATAAAAACTAATGAAAAATGCAAAACTATAGTAACCTTGTTCCCAGTGTTATGTTTTCACAACTTTATTGTGTAAATTGTCACGTACAACATGTGTCTGTATGGAACGCACCGGGCAGAGCAGCAGCTACGCAGCAGCATAAGATGACGTAATATTAACAGAGACAACAGTAGAGAGTAGTATGTAGAGAGTATTATGTAGAGAGACAACGGTAGAAAGTAGTATGTAGAGAGACAGCAGTAGAGAGTAGTATGTAGAGAGTAGTATGTAGAGAGTAGTATGTAGAGAGTATTATGTAGAGAGTAGTATGTAGAGAGTATTATGTAGAGAGTATTATGTAGAGAGTAGTATGTAGAGAGTATTATGTAGAGAGTATTATGTAGAGAGTAGTATGTAGAGCCTAAGGAGGCAGGTTTGGGTAGTGGATGGGTCAAACTACACACAATTTAGTTTTTGTAGTATTTTCTTGCTTGTGCTGAAATGTCCGTGTTCTTATTTATCTTCTATATTCACAGGAGCATCAAAGCCAAACATCCGGGCTTGTTTGTGTACACTTCACGTCCCTGATTCCCTAAAAAACCCGAACTCCAAATAAGTGTGGGTGTGTGTGTGTGTGTGTGTGCGTGTGTGTGTGTATGTGTGTGTGTGTGTGTGTGTGTGTGTGTGTGTGATTCTCATACGTTGCTATGGAGACGTAAACACAAACAGTTTCAGCAGCTTGCAGAGTCGAGCGGCTGCATATGTTCAAATTAAATCTCCGCCGTGATGTTTCAGTGGTCAGTGGCTATCAGTCATTTATCCTGTATGTGTGTGTGTGCGTGTGTGTCTGTGTCTGTGTGCGTGTGTGTGCGTGTGTGTGTCTGTGTCTGTGTGTGTCTGTGTGTCTGTGTGTGTGTGTGCGTGTGTGTGTGCGTGTGTGTGCGTGTGTGTCTGTGTGTGCGTGTGTGTGTCTGTGTCTGTGTGTGCATGTGTGTGTGTGTGTGTGGTACAGGCCAATCTGTTAAAAAAGCAAACGTTGCTAATTCCTCGTCGTTCTCCGTTACCTCAGATGTTTCCCCCGAGACGATGAACACTGACGGACGGATGGAGAGTGTGTGTGTGTGTGTGTGTGTGTGTGTACTGATGGATTATGGGAAACCCTCTGGATGGTATCAAACCAAAGACTCAACAACAGCTCAACACCTCGTCAGCCCAAACAGCACGAGTCCGGAGCCGGGAGCATCTGCAGTTTGTTTTAGTCGCCTTCCTCGCCCAGACGGGCGGAGCTACAGGGGATCAGAGGGTCTCTGGCAGTCATGCACCAACTCTTCAAGTATCTCAGCAAATGTTTTTGCTCAGGCTGCAAAGCCCTTTGGATCGACTGTGCAATATTAAAGTGCCCATATTATGAAAAAAACATCCATGGTGTTTAGAGTGAGATACGGTTTCTGAATGTGTCCTGCCTTCAGTCTCTGGGTGAGCTGGTCAAAATCTGCACGGCTTTCTACGTCACTAGCCGAGACGAGGGGGCTAGGGGGCTAACCTTTAGCATGCTAGCTCGTTCTCAATGGCAAAACACTGCTACAACACACACTAGTTCAACCTAATCTACAAAATAAATTGTATAGAACTACTTCCATGTCCCTGTTCTGCAGGTATTCCACACAAAGTTGGAAGTGCGCCCTCGTTTAGAAGAAGTCTCCCGGCTAATCCTGCCTTGTACTACTGAAGTTGGAGAAACAGCTAGCTAGCTCATGTGATCTTACCTAGCTACTGAACATGTGATCTTACCTAGCTACTGAGCATGTGCGACTGCCAACAAAGATGTTACAGCAGTGAGAGGTCTCACTCACAGGGAACACAGGGTGAAAAGAGGAGCTGCAGCAATGTGCAGTACAACAAATATATGGTGTATTTGGAAAATTAAACCATGTAAACCTATTCTGGTACAATCTTAAATTACAATTATGAACCTGAAAATGAGCAGAATATGGCCACTTTAATAAAGTTGATTTGATTTGATGTTGTGTCTTTTAAAGCATTCACCTGCAAGCAGGATTTGTGACATCACAAGACGTTTGATGTCTACATACTACTCTCTACTGTTGTCTCTCTACTGTTGTCTCTCTACTGTTGTCTCTCTACTGTTGTCTCTCTACTGTTGTCTCTCTACTGTTGTCTCTCTACTGTTGTCTCTCTACTGTTGTCTCTCTACTGTTGTCTCTCTACATACTACTCTCTACTGTTGTCTCTCTGCTGTTGTCTCTCTACATACTACTCTCTACTGTTGTCTCTCTACTGTTGTCTCTCTACATACTACTCTCTACTGTTGTCTCTCTGCTGTTGTCTCTCTACATACTACTCTCTACTGTTGTCTCTCTGCTGTTGTCTCTCTACATACTACTCTCTACTGTTGTCTCTCTACTGTTGTCTCTCTACATACTACTCTCTACTGTTGTCTCTCTGCTGTTGTCTCTCTACATACTACTCTCTACTGTTGTCTCTCTGCTGTTGTCTCTCTACATACTACTCTCTACTGTTGTCTCTCTGCTGCTGTCTCTCTACATACTACTCTCTACTGTTGTCTCTCTACATACTACTCTATGCTGTTGTCTCTCTACATACTACTCTCTACTGTTGTCTCTCTACATACTACTCTCTACTGTTGTCTCTCTGCTGCTGTCTCTCTACATACTACTCTCTACTGCTGTCTCTCTGCTGTTGTCTCTCTACATACTACTCTCTGCTGTTGTCTCTCTGCTGTTGTCTCTCTACATACTACTCTCTACTGCTGTCTCTCTGCTGTTGTCTCTCTACATACTACTCTCTGCTGTTGTCTCTCTACATACTACTCTCTACTGTTGTCTCTCTACATACTACTCTCTACTGTTGTCTCTCTACATACTACTCTCTACTGTTGTCTCTCTACATACTACTCTCTTCTGTTGTCTCTCTACATACTACTCTCTACTGTTGTCTCTCTACTGCTGTCTCTCTACATACTACTCTCTACTGTTGTCACTCTACATACTACTCTCTACTGTTGTCACTCTACATACTACTCTCTACTGTTGTCTCTCTACATACTACTCTCTACTGTTGTCTCTCTACATACTACTCTCTACTGTTGTCTCTCTACTAGTCTCTCTACTGTTGTCTCTCTACATACTACTCTCTACTGTTGTCTCTCTACTGTTGTCTCTCTACATACTACTCTCTACTGCTGTCTCTCTACTGCTGTCTCTCTACATACTACTCTCTACTGTTGTCTCTCTACTGTTGTCACTCTACATACTACTCTCTACTGTTGTCTCTGAATAGGATGTATAGGATCATCCACTAGTTGAGAGGATGTTGCACAGGCCCTGATATAGTAAAGAAATGCACGTGCCCCATGCTTTTTGTTGTGTTGGGAGATACTTGCAGCATGTTTCGGTATTTACTTTTGTTTTCTTGAATTTCGGACGCAGCCTGGTTGTTTGGTCTCTAAAATGTCACAAAATGTTGAGAAATGTGGGTCGGTGTTTCCCCAAAAGCCCAAGATGACAAAATAGTTGGCAAATAATTTAATAGTTTACAACTCATTGATTCATCTTTGCAGCTCTATGAAGTACTTGGACATATGTAAGACAAAAAAGTGAGTTGGACGTTCTGCCAGTTGAAGCCGTATAGAAGACGACTCGTGCGGAGGCCGCCGTTGTCACCGCGGCGTTGACCTCCGACCCTGTTGATTTGCCGCGTGTTGTTTCTGTACAGGAAGTTGAAACTTAAGTGAATTTAATAGCAGGACTGGGAATAGATGGAATAAAATGGCCCTCATCAATATTGATGCTGTTCTGTTAATTAGACTTCACATCTCCGACTCTCAGAAACACGCTGAGGGCAGCGAGCGTTGGACGGCCGCCACTGTGTGTGTGTGAGTGTGTATTTGTGTGTGTGTGTGTGTGTGTGTGTGTGTGTGTGTGTGTAAGTGAGTGTGTTTGTGTTTAAAATCTTCAACTAACTGTCGTTTAATAACGAGGTTTCTCTCTCTCTGTTTGTGTTGAAATAAATCAGTGTGTACATGTTTGGAAGTGTGTGTGTGTGTGTGTGTCCATCGTTGAATGAATCCAGCCAGGTCCATCTGTTTGGCAGGAGACACGAATGTGAGGCCATCTGTGCTCTCACTGAGAGTGTGTGTGTGTGTGTGTGTGTGTGTGTGTGTGTGTGTGTTGGCCCTGAGGTGCAGTGTGTAAGAGGCAGAGGTGATAAGAGCATACAAAGTCACACACACAGCGATCCCAGCTCGTCCTGTTTGAGAAGTGAGAACTTCAGAGTTTTAGTTAATGATGTGTCTGTATATATGTGTGTGTGTGTGTGTGTGTGTGTGTGTGTGTGTGTGTGTGTGTGTGTGTGCGTGCGTTTTTTAACAGCTGATACACACTCCAGGACAGAAGAGGAAGACGAAAGGACAAAGACGCTAATGATAAAATGGAAATTTTTAATTTGTGACGATGCATTTTCCAGCTGATCCTTCCGAGGCTTTTTAAAAAGTCCGTGTCCGACCGGCGGCCCTTTGCTGCAAGGTCTGTTTGAGTCAATAATCCTAAAGTCTCCTTTTTATATTTCAGACAGCAGTCACAGGTCATGTACCCCTCCTTCTTTCCATATTGCCACTTTAAAGAAATAAGGAGATGGTTTTCTACGGCGTGATCCAAGCGGCTTTTAAAAGACTTAATTTAGTTTAACTCTCCTGTTGTTCTCGGGTCAAATTTGACCCATTTTCAAAAAGTTTCTATATCAGAAATTTTGGGTTTTTTTAACCATAAAATAACGTAGATGGTTCCGTACAACCATTACTTTTCACAAGTTAAATAAATGATCAGTTCACTACTTTCATTGAATTTGGGTTTTTAATTCGATTTGATAACATTTGAAATTTTGTGGCCAATTGTGATTGGTTTACTGAAGAGTGAACGCCTCTTAACAGCTGAAAGTTTAGGGAGAGATAGTGGTGGTTGAAGTAATTTAGAAATCTTTGAGAAAAAATTGGCGCTGAATTTTAGAAGAACGTAAGAAAAAGTGGTAAAAAAAAACGAGGGAAAAAAGCTTAAAAAACATTGAACAAAAAGTGACAAAAATATCCAAAAAAATCGACAGAAAAGTGACAAAAAATGTTAAAAAATCGACAAAAATGTGAACAAAAAATGTTAAAAAAGCGCAAAAAAAGTGACAAAAATGTCCAAAAAAAACGACAAAAAAAGTGACAAACTTAGAAAAAAAATGCTTTAAAAAAAAGTTGAGAAAAAAATTGACAAAAAAATGTCGATAAAGTTGAGCAAAGTTTGAATTTAGTTTATTTATGAAAGGGGACAGCGCAAATTAATAAAACACATGATTTCCCATGGGTTAAAATAGCCAGAATTAGCCAAAATGCTATTTTTAATCTGTAGTCCCCTGCCTTCGATGTTAAAAAAGGCTTTTTAAAATACAAAAAAACAACACAAACAACACACAACTTAGCATAAAACAAGACACAACACAAAAACAGAAAGATATACAACAAGGCAAAACAACAGGGTATAAAGTGAAAAAATTTTAAAAATTTAAAAAATATAAATATAAAAAAATATATAAATATAAATAAAAATAAAAAATATGTATAAATAAAAAAACAAGTTTTAATTTAAATTGAAAAGTGTGACACAGAAATATAAAAGTAGACAACACGAGGGTTAAAATGTGACAAAAATGTCAAAAGAACTTTAAAAAGTGATAAAAAAAAACTTGGGGGGGGGGAAAAAAAGCTTAAAAAACGTTGAAAGAAATTGACAAAAATGTCCAAAAAAAATCCGACAAAAAAAGTGACAAACAGAAATAAATGCTTTAAAAAAAGTTGAGAAAAAAAATGACAAAAATGTCGACCAAAGCGTTCAAAAATGAGTTTTAATTTAATTTAAAAACAAAAAGTTGCAGCGTGGACAAGAAGACAACAGGAGGGTTAAGGACAGGTTTCTCTACAGAGGAGGATTAGAAGATTAGGGCCACTGGTGAAAAATGTATTTGAGTTCTGACTTAATTATTACGTATTTCTCTTTTTGTATGTTTACAAGAAAACTCCCCAGTCTTCTGCCTGAACTCTGCTGACATTGTGTTTGGTTGGTTTCTATTCTCTCTCTTCGTCTGTTTAGACAAAGTCATATTTGTAATGTTGGTTCAGCGAAGTGCCGTGCAAACAAACATGTTTTACCGAAGACGAGGATATAATGAACAGATTAAACAGAAAAAAAAGGAGAAGGTGCAGAGGAGAGCAATAAGAGCAGAAGATGGGAAGAAATGTGAAAGAGAGGAAGAGGAGGAGGAGGAGGAGGAAGAGGAGGAGGAAGAGGAATGGAGCACAGCGAGATAATGAATAAGAAGAAAAATGAAGGAGGAGATGAATTGATCCGTGGAGGTCGGCCAAGTTCAACAGCCGAAACTTGGAGAGATTTCAACACACACACACACACACACACACACACACACACACACACACACACACACACACAGACACACACACACACACACACAGCTGCCAGCTCAAGAATAATAAACTCTCTCAGAGTTTATTTTCTCAGCGATCTGAGCTGAAGGAAGATTTGGACGAACATCCACATGACCTGCAGTGTGTGTGTGTGTGTGTGTGTGTGTGTGTGTGTGTGTGTGTGTGTTGAAACCTGCCCCCGTAGCATAAACACACACTCAGAAGGTAAGGTACACAGACAGGAACAGCTGGTAACGCACACACAGCTGACCTGGAAACATGTGAAAAACATTTTTAAATATTATTACTGTTCTCAGTGTTTTATGGCTCTGTACTGCACAGCTGCACGCTGTCATGTCAACAAACGTTTTTATACATTACAATATTTATATACCTAAAGCACAGAGTCTGTGTGTCCAGGAGAGGGGGGACAGACGTCCGAAAAAATCAGGGACATTATAAATTATACGGAATATACAGTCCAGTCGCCGTCCAGAGCAACGGGATCTGTTGGTCCAGTTTTGTCTATGATCATGACGTCAGTTTTGAGCACTCTCATTGGAATGAACGAGACCTCTTCATAAGAGAGAACCAAGGCGATGTAATCACTAGCTATGTCTGTAGTAACGTTATGTAGGCATATAGCTATGTATAGTATTACCGTTCTCTTAATACATCCATGCTAGCTACCGCTAATAGCTACTAGCCGATAGCCCCGTCATACATGACGTTACATCCACGTTACAGGCTTTACAGCATACATACATCCTTCGGGTGTATCATAAGATAATAACATGGACGTATTAATAGAATACATGGTGACAGGACCTCGGGAGAACAGGCATGTGAGCGGGCAGGTCTGGTCGCATCCATTATGCGCGTTCGTCATGCTAAAAACTCTGGATTCGGCTACTAGTAAATATTAAAAATATTAAAAACGTGACATTTTAAACAAGGTCCCTTTCAGTGTTCGGGCTGGTAAGTTGATGCACCCCTAAAAAAATTATCTGCTGAAATATAGACGTTTCTTTCACCACGCAAAGTCTATGTGAAAAGTCTTTCTGGGCCATGGCGTGCAGTACCACCGTTATCCACTAAGCCCATGGTGGCTTTTAGACTCGGCGCTCTTCCTGGGGGCTTGCCGTGAACGCCCTAACAAAACTAATCTCAGTGATGCTAAATGTCTTTTAGCTGTGTAAATATCTAACGTTAGCAAAAGAACATTAATACATTATTCAAATATAACTTTTCATCCATCCACATGATGTTTACTACACGTTCAAACGAGGCCACGCCCCTTTAGGAGACAGGAAGTGAGGACCGTTTCATACCATTGGTACAGCTTGAAATGCGCTATCTTTCGTATGGAGGATCTTTGATCGTATATTCACTCAGATTAGCTGTGCATTGTGGGTATTATATAGTAGTCTTGAAATACTGTAGTGATGTACAGCGTACGTAACACAAACTACAGTATGTCGCTTATCTGAATGAAGTGAAATTGATTTAAATGTGACACAACCCAAGATGAAAGTAGCCAACTAGCTTACTGAAGCATGCTGTCATTCTAATATCATTGAAAATATTCATATTGCACATCAGACTTGGTGACAATGATCAACAAAGATGTAAGAACAGTATGTCAGCGTGTATTTTACATACCGAGAATGCTACCAAAGGCATGGAACATGGAAGACTGAAGTGGATAGTATGGGGAAGCCATGAGGCTGTCATGTTTACAATCAACTTCCTGCCTGAGTCACACGGTACAAAGATCCTAAGGTTCTTAAAGGTACACACACACACACACACACACACACACACACACACACACACACACGCACAAAGACACACACACACACACACACACACACACACAAACACACACAAAGACACACGCACACACACGCACAAAGACACACCACACACACACACACACACACACACACACACACACACACCACACACACACACACACACACACACAACACACAAAACACACACACACACACACACACACACCACAAAGACACACACACACACAACACACACACACAAAGACACACACACACACACAAAGACACACACACACACACACACACACACACACACACACACACACACACACACACACGCACAAACACACACACACACACACACACACACACACACACACAAAGACACACACACACACACAAACACACACACACACAAAGACACACACACACAAACACACACACACACAAAGACACACACACAACACACACACACACACACACAAACACACACACACACACACACACACACACACACACACACACACACACACACACACACAAACACAAAAACACACACACACACACACACACACAAAACACACACACACACACCACAAACACACACACACACACACACACACACACACACACACACACACACACACACACACACACACACACACACACACACACACACACACGTGGAACAAACTACTGCCAGCAATGGGAGAAGAAACACACAAACATATAAATACAATAATGTCCTGATGGGGAAAGACAACAGAGCAGGGGGAATGAGAGGAGGAAACACCAGAGCAGGGGGAATGAGAGGAGGAAACGCCAGAGCAGGGGGAATGAGAGGGGGAAACGCCAGAGCAGGGGGAATGAGAGGAGGAAACGCCAGAGCAGGGGGAATGAGAGGGGGAAACGCCAGAGCAGGGGGAATGAGAGGAGGAAACGCCAGAGCAGGGGGAATGAGAGGAGGAAACGCCAGAGCAGGGGGAATGAGAGGGGGAAACGCCAGAGCAGGGGGAATAAGAGGGGGGAAACGCCAGAGCAGGGGGAATGAGAGGGGGAAACACAACCCATTGTCAAACGTATCTCGTCAGATACCGACGCCAGGGGCGGAGCCAGACAATATAAACATTTGGGGCTTAGCCCAAACCTAGGGGGGTCCGGGGGCATGCTCCCCCGGTGGAGATTTTTTCCCCAATTACGTCAGCAAAATGCACTATTTTTCAGAATGTTTGAGATAATAGAATGCCTAAAATTCTATACACTATCTGGGAAAATGATGATAGTTACTCAGTTAAAAAATAAAAAATCACCCAGTAGAGCCTCCAACCTATTTTGTATTTAATTGTTCTCCAGCTGTAGTGAATCCAAAACACCAACAATGTTAAGGATGACTCATTTTCACCCCTGGCAACCAAAAAGAGGCAACCATTATCTGACTATTTTGAAGTTAGCCTACATAGGTAAAATTGGAATTTGGTGTAAACATCATTACTAATCTTAAGAGTTCAGTTCTGTTTAGTTTGTGCTTAGCTGATAAATTTGCTACATCAGAATCCATGAAATGGAAAAAAGAACAATTGAAGCTGTAACTGCACAAAAAGGTTCATCGTGTATTTTTAAACAATACACAATTATTAATAATGTAATATAATAAAACAATAAAAATCTGTTTTAAAACAAGAACAATTTATACAAAAATTATCCTTAACAGGTAAAATAGAAATTTAGTAAGAAAGCAATACAGGTGAGGATGAAGGCCAGGTGAGGATAGAGGCCAGGTGAGGATGGAGGCCAGGTGAGGATGAAGGCCAGGTGAGGATGAAGGCCAGGTGAGGATGGAGGCCAGGTGAGGATGAAGGCCAGGTGAGGATGAAGGCCAGGTGAGGATGGAGGACAGGTGAGGATGGAGGCCAGGTGAGGATGGAGGCCAGGTGAGGATGGAGGCCAGGTGAGGATGGAGGCCAGGTGAGGATGGAGGCCAGGTGAGGATGAAGGCCAGGTGAGGATGGAGGCCAGGTGAGGATGAAGGCCAGGTGAGGATGGAGGCCAGGTGAGGATGGAGGCCAGGTGAGGATGAAGGCCAGGTGAGGATGGAGGCCAGGTGAGGATGGAGGCCAGGTGAGGATGAAGGCCAGGTGAGGATGGAGGCCAGGTGAGGATGGAGGCCAGGTGAGGATGAAGGCCAGGTGAGGATGAAGGCCAGGTGAGGATGGAGGCCAGGTGAGGATGAAGGCCAGGTGAGGATGGAGGCCAGGTGAGGATGGAGGACAGGTGAGGATGAAGGCCAGGTGAGGATAGAGGCCAGGTGAGGATGAAGGCCAGGTGAGGATGGAGGCCAGGTGAGGATGAAGGCCAGGTGAGGATGGAGGCCAGGTGAGGATCAAGGCCAGGTGAGGATGAAGGCCAGGTGAGGATGGAGGCCAGGTGAGGATGAAGGCCAGGTGAGGATGGAGGCCAGGTGAGGATGGAGGCCAGGTGAGGATGCAGGCCAGGTGAGGAGGGTAGTGATGGTGTCAAGAGGAAGAAGAGCGGCAGCACTTCTGATAATCCTGCAAGAAATGATAAGCACAAATCAATTAGAGGCAAAACATACAACTAACAATCAAACCTAACCTAACATCTTTTTAGGGGACATTTTTTGGCCTATGGTATCCACCTTATTATTCACCGAAGAGTGGCACGGACATTTGTAAATGGAATGTGTCTGGCGTCCGATGTCATCTGCTTACAGTTATTTCTAGCTGTACAAAAAAGCTTGTTATGCTTCTTGATATTGGAAACTGGTATTTTTCTACCCTACCCTATTATTTTGATGTATTGAATTTGTCATAATTGTAAACACTAGTTTGTAGCACAAATATTTTTATCATTAATAGCACTTTGTTATTCATCTCGTTATTTCCCTATGAACCGGAAGTCTCACACATTCACAGAAAATAGCTTACTTAGCTTCAAAGTTGAAAAATAAGGTGGATATACTGATTGCATGTTGTGTGGCATAAATGGATATGCATATGGACTATATGAGGGGTGGGGGGGGAAAAATTGAGTTTTGATTTACATGAGCTGTAAGCCCTTATCATCAAGATTAAAACAATAAAAGGCTTGAAATATTTTACTTTTTATGTAATGAATGTAGAATATATTAAAGATTTACTATTTAAATTAAAGTATGGGGGGAAAAAAATCACTTTTCCAGTGATATTGATGCATCTGTAGTTGGAATTGTTGTCATCAGGAGGAGGAAATAAACTCTCATGTCTTTCTGATCTTTATCACTATATTTCTCAATTAGTCTCCCTTCTTATCCAACTAATGTGCCGAGATTAGCTGTAAAACATGCCCTGAGATAATAATAAGCATTTGATACAAGCTGTGTGTACCCCCCCCAACCCTGTGTACATGACAAATCATCCGCCCATCTCTATTAGCAACTAATTTCTCTTAATAACGACTAATAATGTTAACTCGCTAGCTAGCCAGCAATACAGTCACAACAGCGGATTCACAAACCTGCAACGATTGTCCGCGGTTCGTCTGACGCTGCTCCTGAATCTCTCCGGCCGGTGAGGTCTGTTACTATGGTTACTAGTGTTCCTGTTCTGTATAAAAAACGTTGTTATATCCATAACTTCAGCCGGTTAGACAGTAAGCTTGCGACACCGATGAAACATACAACATGACAACATGCATGACAACAGCCCGCCAGCCCCTGATGACAAGTTAACGACGAAGAAGAAGATTTATATTCTTCTTCGTTAGTTTTTATTGGCAGTTGGCAAACAAGCTGAGTGATGCGCGATGCGTCACCGTCCGCCACCACGCACGGTAATGGAGCTTTTGTTTCATTTTTTGCCGCTCCAAAACCTAAAAGATTCGGGGCTTTTGACAAAACATTCGGGGCTTAAGCCCAATTAGCCACCCCCCCGCTCCGCCGATGACCGACGCAAAGATCCCCTTCAGCGTCAGTATGGGACGCACCGGGCAGAGCAGCAGCTCAACCGCGGCGCCAAAACTCCCGACCAAGCGCGTCTAAATTTGACGCTAAAGGTGTCTTTTCGCGTCAGAAACTAACGCCAAAGGCACCGGAAAAACAAGCATCTCTTTTGGACGCGATGGGAGTGAGAACATGTTGGTAAAATTAGAAAAACAGATTTGTTTTTAAAACGAAAACGTAGCAATGTAAATGTAGCTTTACTATAACTGTACGTCCACACCGCCGCCGACTTGAGCTGCAAAGAAGCTCTGGCCGCCCGGTCGAGGACGCTGGTCAGAAAGTCCGGGGAAGCTGTTTGAGGCTTTGGCCGCTCTGACGTAGCAGCATTCTATGTTCATCATGGAAAAAGATCAAGCAGCCACTGCACGGCCAATACACTGACACTAGAAACCTTTTATAAATGACATATATAATGACAGAATGTGTATTGGTTGTTGGTCGCAGCGGTGTCTGTTAGCAGTTAGCTCGCTCGTTAGCCGCTGAACCGCAGCAGCGTGCAGGCAGAGCGAGCAGCCGCCAGCTGTTGATCCGTGCAGGACTTCACCGTGAGCGGACTGTTTAGAGACCATGTGACTGGCAGGTAACGTTAACTGGTCCCTATACGCAAATATCATAAATGATAGGGAACCCAGCAACGGCCATGATGAGCTTCTCCTCCTTTTTCTCTGAACTAATGTTTTGGTAGGAACCAAAGTTTAAAACGTATGTTTCTCTGGAATCAGCCAGCGTGAAGGACGTCTATATTCTGATTGGTTGCCGCTGATCCGCCTCATAGCTCATTACCATAAAGTTGACCTACTTTCAACTTTCTGATTGACGCTCTGGTCGCTCAAAACGTGACGCCGACTAGACCGTTGCACTCCAACTTTGTGTAAAATGCCAGATTCCTTCCTGCAGACTTTGCAAAACGTTTAGTTTGGATCTCATAAGACAGCAATGATTTTTCTCCTCAAAACTTTAATTTAAGGTTTCAAACAGGGAGGATGGATGGAGGAGGAGAGATAAGACTTCATGTGTGTCTGATGAAATGAATGTCGGCTGTTGTGAAACGCTGACACTAATCAGAACTCAATGTTTTTACAGCAGATATACTTCAGATTTATGAACTCATACAGGAGACCACGGTGCATGGCTCGTTGGAAAATAAAGGTACTTGTTTGTACTTTGACCGACAGACAGACAGAAAGACAGAGAGAGAGAGACAGACAGACAGACACAGAAAGACAGAGAGACAGATAGACAGACACACACACACACACACACACACGCACACACACACAGAGACAGACACACACACATTCACAGAGAGAGACAGACAGAGAGACTGAAAGATGGACAGACAGAGAGACAGAGACAGACACAGACAGAGACAGACAGACAGACAGACAGACACAGAGACAGACAGACAGAGAGACAGACAGCTCCATCTGCAGCCATCCTCCATGTTCAGCCTTCATATATTCTCTGCTGTATATTTATATTTATATATTTAGACACGTATAGATGCACGGAGACGGAGTGCCAGCAGCACCGAGGCTTCACCTCCTTCACCTCCATCTGTCTCCTCCTCCTCGTCACCCGTCCTCCCCCTCCTCCCCTCCTCGTCACCCGTCCTCCCCCTCCTCCCCCCTTCATATGTCTGATTCACAGCCAACTCTCAGGTGGAGATGAGGGGGGAGGAAGGAGAGAGAGGGGGAGTCAAGAAGAGCAAAAAGAAATCTAACTGACTGACCTTCAGCTCACAGACAGATAAAAAACTCACACACACACACACACACACACAGAGACAGACACACGCACACACAGACAGACAGACAGACATACACACACACACACACACACAGGGGGAGTCAAGAACAGTGAGAGATAATACCTCATTTCCATATGTTTATATGTTGTTATAAAACATATAGTGAAGATATTGGTATCCTATGAAACTAGCAAAACATTCTCATGAACGGGTTCATGATATCATACAAAAACTAATGCACACCCAATTGTAAGATACCCTATAAAATGATGGCGACAGTCAACATTTAGCGGTCTTTACAGTCAGGTTTAGGCGAGAAAAGGTGACTGTGAGCCTGGTACAGAGCACCGTGAGGAGACGGTCCTTTCAGAGGCGAAGTGAGGAGAGTTAAGCCGACAAAACGACTAGTTCAGATTACGGTTGGGTACCGTTTGGATTTTTACGATTCAGATGCCGAACCGGTTCCTAAACCGATTCTTGAAAAACTGAAAGATGACATAAAAGAAAGGCTATTTTATGGAGTTTTTGTTAAAATTGAAAATTATTTAAATTTAACAATATATTAACGTTTTAAAGTACTTAGGTTTAAGTCACCTAACACATAACTACAATAATTTAACAAATGACAGTTACATTAACAAGTAACAACAAAATAAAATGTTGTTGAGTTGGTATGCCAACCAGCTTCAAACTTTAGCAGTTCTTTTGCAGAAAAATGACAACATTTGCTTCTCTGGCAAGATAGGACACCTCTCCTGACTTATGGGATGTCCTGTACAGGAGAAACCTCTCAGATGGTGTCCAAGAGGCCTGGACACACAGGGAGGAGTTAGAAAGGGCACACTCCCCACCACCAGACTACAGGGTCTGTCCTGAACCATAGACTAACAGAGCAAGTGTCCGTTTTGGTGAGCCCAGAGGGAAAATATGGCCTTTTAAAAGTAGCCTGGGTTTCCTGGTGAAAGTCTTGTGTTTTCTCCTTAACTTCTTCAGGACATGAACACCTGTTTCCTGGTGAAAGTCTTGTGTTTTCTCCTTAACTTCTTCAGGACATGAACACCTGTTTCCTGATGAAAGTCTTGTGTTTTCTCCTTAACTTCTTCAGGACATGAACACCTGTTTCCTGGTGAAAGTCTTGTGTTTTCTCCTTAACTTCTTCAGGACATGATCACCTGTTTCCTGGTGAAAGTCTTGTGTTTTCTCCTTAACTTCTTCAGGACATGATCACCTGTTTCCTGGGTGAAAGTCTTGTGTTTTCTCCTTAACTTCTTCAGGACATGATCACCTGTTTCCTGGTGAAAGTCTTGTGTTTTCTCCTTAACTTCTTCAGGACATGAACACCTGTTTCCTGGTGAAAGTCTTGTGTTTTCTCCTTAACTTCGTCAGGACATGAACACCTGTTTTTTTTTTTTTTAGGAGCCAAACATCCCCCCCGATCTCCTCCCTACGAGGATCTTCATGCTCTTATACAGCAGCAGTCAACGTGCTGCTGACAGTAATACCAGCTACAGTGCTGCACTTTTTAGAAAATACATGTATGAGGAATGAAAATGAGGAGAAGAGAAAGGTGTAGGAAGGAAGGAAGGAAGGAGGGGAGGATTCAGGAGATGAAGGAGGGAGGGAAGGGTGTAGGAAGCGAGGGAGTGTTGGAGGTATATTTAGCGTGACAGATTGCATTTGAGTCTCTCCGTCTCTTTATCGGTCCGCTCCCATCAACACCTTTATTGATAGACGAGGCGGAGGAGAGAGACGGAGAGGAAGTATTTTTAAAGTCCTGTGTCATTCCTGTTTTCTATTTTCACAAAGCGTGAAGTCGTTGTTTAGCGTCGCTGACGAGAGCGGAGCATACACGGGGTCCATGTCGGTGCCCTCCGTCCACCACATTTACAACACGACTGAGTGGATTTGAACGCGTCAGTTGACTTATAAAGTCATGTAAATAAAGGCAATATAAAATATAAATATACACAAGGGAGAAAAACGCGCAATAATTAAGATTATGATGAAATAGGGGCATTACAATGTGCCAGAGGCCACCAAATTTGGGCTTTTACTGATGGGGGGTGCAGTGGGGGGGCGGGGGGGGGGGGTCCACAACTATCTAGGGAGGTATTGAAAAAAAGTGACAAAAACAGAAAAAATTCTTGAAAAAATACTCGAAAAAAACGGCAAATACATCACAAGGCAACAAATGCAACACACACACGCACACACACACACACACACACGCACGCACGTACCACGCAAGCACGCACACGCACGCACCACGCAAGCACGCACACACACACTTTTACACACACACACACACACACACACACTTATGCACAAAAACGCGCGCACACACACTTTGAAAATTTGAGAAAGTGACAAAACTGCTGAAAACAATGACAAACGACAAAAAAGAGCTTCAAAAACATTGAAGAAATGCAGAAAAAAGCCCAAAAATTTTTGAAAAAGCAACAGAAATGTTGAAAAAAAACGTGAAAAATGTCATGGTTGAAAAACATTTTTTTTTTTTTTTTTTTTTTTAAAAACTTCAAAAACAGAAAGAAAAAAAAAACGATTAAGGTTGAGAACAACAAAAATGTTGAAAAGCAACAAAAACGTTGGGACATTTATAAAAAAAAAATGTCAGGGTGAAACAAAACAAATGAAAAAACTACAAAAACTGATAAAACGACAAAAACAATGGAAAAAAATTGACAGAAAATTTGAAAAAGTGACAAAAAAGAGCACAAAAAAACCCCGTACATAAACGGCTGAAATCTTGTCTAGGGCACCAGCTCGGTTAGGGAGACTTTTATTTTGAAATCAATGACTCCTAACTTGGTTTTGTGTAGGGCTCCAGCTCAGTTCTTTTATTTTGAAATCAATGACTCCTAACTTGGTTTTGTGTAGGGCACCAGCTCGGTTAGGGAGACTTTTATTTTGAAATCAATGACTCCTAACTTGGTTTTGTGTAGGGCACCAGCTCGGTTAGGGAGACTTTTATTTTGAAATCAATGACTCCTAACATGGTTTTGTGTAGGGCTCCAGCTCGGTTAGGGAGACTTTTATTTTGAAATCGATGACTCCTAACATGGTTTTGTGTAGGGCTCCAGCTCAGTTCTTTTATTTTGAAATCGTTGACTCCTAACATGGTTTTGTGTAGGGCACCAGCTCAGTTCTTTTATTTTGAAATCAATGACTCCTAACTTGGTTTTGTGTAGGGCACCAGCTCGGTTAGGGAGACTTTTATTTTGAAATCATTGACTCCTAACATGGTTTTGTGTAGGGCACCAGCTCAGTTCTTTTATTTTGAAATCAATGACTCCTAACATGGTTTTGTCTAGGGTACCTGCTCACTTAGGGAGACTTTTATTTTGAAATCAATGACTCCTAACACGGTTTAATCCTCTCAGTGATGCTTCCTCCTCCACGGCGTTGCTTTCAGCAGCAGGATTACGGAGGCCGCAGCGCTCACACTGAAGCTCTTTGTGAGGAACCCGAAATATCAGATCGCCTCCTCGGTTACCTGAAGATGTCCCTAATCTGCTGCTAAGTGCTTAAGTAGCTCTGCCGGCTAATATCGGCCGGGAGGCGCTTCGCTCGATTGTTTACATGTTATCAGTTTCAGTGTATGGAGGCCCCGAGGGCTCAACACACTGCAAAAAGTTAAGAAAACACATGAACGTAGAGCAGGCTGCTCTCGTGAACACATAGGCGTAATTTACACAAGCTGCTGTGGCTCTTTTGGAAAACATTTTGTTTTTGCGTTTTTAGTGATGTTGCTTATTTTCAAGGGCGTTTTTTTGTTACGTGTTATGTCTCTTTTTTCCGAGTTATTTTTTTACGTTTTTGTCACTTTTTTCAACGTGTTATGTTGCTTTTTTCGAGAATTTTTGTATTTTTTATTACGTTTTTTTCGAGTAATTTTTTCAGTTTTTGTAGCCTTTTTTTTCAATTTTTTTGTTGCTTTTTTCGAGTAATTTTTGTGTTTTGTCACTTTCTTCAACGTGTTGTTGCTTTTTAGTTTTTTCAACGTTTTTGTCTCTTTTTTTCGAGTTATTTTTTTTTAGGATTTTGTCGCTTTTTTCAACGTGTTATGTCTCTTTTTTCGAGAATTTTTTTTATTTTTTATTACGTTTTTTCGAGTATTTTTTTTTAGGTTTTTGTTGCTTTTCTGTTTTACAAATGTTTCCATGTTTTTGTCTCTTCTCTCAACACATGCAGACGTGTCCCGGGACCTCTCTAGATAGTTGGAGAGCTCAACCCCCCAATGTTGAACCCAAAGTTAGGCCCTTACATGAACAATTCAGCTGCAAAAAGTCAAGTACTGTAATTTGTACGTATTCCAGCACTTCTCAAAGTCCGGACCGAGGTCTGCAGCTGGACCAAAATGGCACATGTCAGTCCTTCCAGAAAAATGTGGAGTTTTTTTGTGATTGTTTTGGGCAAAAATCCTTGATTATGCGTCACGTTTTCCTAAAAAATGTGATGGAATATGCGGGATATTTATGCAATTTTATGCGATGAAATTGCGGGAACTTGCAAAAATTGCGGTTTCATCGTGGCTTCATCGCGGGGTTTGCAGCTTTTCGATGACGTTCACGTCGCGTAATTACATCACTTCATAACGTCGCTTCATAACGTCGCTTCATAACCTCGCTTCATTACGTCGCTTCATAACGTCACTTCATAACGTCACTTCATAAAGTCACTTCATAAAGTCACTTCATAAAGTCACTTCATAACCTCACTTCATAACGTCACTTCATAAGGTCACTTCATAAGGTCACTTCATAACGTCACTTCATAACCTCACTTCATAACGTCACTTCATAACCTCACTTCATAACCTCACTTCATAACCTCACTTCATAACGTCACTTCATAACGTCACTTCATAACGTCACTTCATAACTTCACTTCATAACGTTCCCATGGAAACAGGGGAAAATGGCTGTTCTTGTGTGAAGTAAACGCAACATTTTTCAACTTTCTGCTAAGATATATGTGTGACTTTTTTGCAACGAAAATGCGGGGATTATGAAATCATGCAAGCCCCGCATATTTTGCGTTGAAATCTGCAATTTGTGTG
>NC_050190.1:8607813-8612813 GCF_008315115.2 Sander lucioperca | reverse complement strand
TGATGATACTTACATACTTTTACTGGAAGTAATATTTTCAATGCGTGACTTTAACTTGTAACATAGTATTTTATACAGCGTTGCATTAGTACTTTTACTGCAGTAAAGGATCTGAATACTTCTTCCAGCGCTGCGTGTTCCACAGAATGCGTTTACAGGCTTTCACCGTCACACGTGGAAGTTTAACTCCAGTCAGCGACGTTAGAAAAACAAGAATTCCTCCGGTGTTACACTTTAAGTCTCGGGAGCACGTGTGCGTGCGCCTTTTATTTTTCCAATGGCGCTGAAGGTGATGATTTAAGCTGTCATGTTGGCGAGCAGTTTAACAATGGTTTTATAATAATATTTCAGAGAGAAACATGCTGGACCGGGCCTGTAAAGTGCTCCAGTGTTTGTGCCTTTTGTGTGCAGCTCAGCGAAGGTAACGATTTAATCTGACATATTTCGGAGCAGCAGAATAATAATATTTCAGCGTAGTCTTTTTCTTAATAGCTGCGAGGAGAACAAAAGGCTGCAGGCCGTTCATCCGGCTGACGGCTTACTTTGACACTGGCTGCTCCGGGCTCGGCAGGGCGCCGCGGGAAAGAGTCGGGAGGGCTTTATAGACGCGCTGCTGCTCAAACGCTCTGACAGGGAAACATTCATGGGTCACGGGTTTGTAGTTAGTCTTGTGCAAGATGCTGAATCTCTGAAAAAGACTTGCGAGAGAGTCAAATCCGGTCTAAGGGCGCTTCACACCTGCCTCATTTAGTTGTCATGTCTGATTACTTAAAAGAAATGAGCTGCTGTGATCATGGAGATGCAAGAAATACAGTATGCACTAGTTCAGAACACAGGACCTTCTTCCTGTGTTTACTTTCTTGCTCCCGCCCCTCAGACACATCCGACCAATAAGAGGATTAAATGTTCTTGCGTGGTTTGTAATGACGCATTTTGGTACGCTTGGATTTGTCCAGGTGTGAAGATACAAACTCATCGACTGAACTGGAACAAAGCAATTGAACTATAGGTGTGAAAACTGTTCATCCTCTGGAGAGCAGTCTGCCCAAGAAATGTCTGATGACGGCGCTCTGAAAAACTTTTATATATATATATATATTTATATATACTACAGACGCCGGCTACAGACGCCGGCTACAGAGACCAGCTGGTCATGTGACGCCGGCTACAGAGGCCGGCTACAGAGACCAGCTGGTCATGTGACGCCGGCTACAGACGCCGACTACAGAGGTCGGCTACAGACGCCGACTACAGAGGTCGGCTACAGACGCCGACTACAGAGGCCAGCTGGTCATGTGACGCCGACTACAGAGGCCGGCCACAGACGCCGACTACAGAGGCCGGCTACAGACGCCGGCTACAGAGGCCGGCTACAGACGCCGGCTACAGAGGCCGGCTACAGAGGCCAGCTGGTCATGTGACGCCGGCTACAGAGGCCGGCTACCAAGCCCCCTGGAACAGCGCCATGTCTCAAAGCAACCATGGGCTTAGCTGCCAACGGTGGAACTGCCCCGCTCTGGCCCAGAAAGACTTTGCATGGTGAAAGAGACTCATAAAACGTATACTATACGGATGTATTGAGAAAACGACGTATGCTTGTAAGAGACACGAGAGAGAAGCTCATAAACTTGCAGTGTTGCTACGACAACACAGACAAAACAAACTTTTGCTAGTGCGCTTGTCCTTCGTGACGTCAGCGCGGAAGATCGAGCTCCATGACATATTTTCGAGCTCCGTGACCGCTTTATGGATGCTCCGACGCGTGTTTGTGAAGGAGTTTGGGATGCAGAAAGGCTCGCCGTGTGTCGGCACACGTCCACGGTGAAAGTTAGATATTACCAGTTGGCCGACGCTGCGTTTCCCAGCACAGCTGTCTCCCTCCCTCACCCTCCCTCTCTCTCTCTCTGTGAGAGCCGTGTGTCCAACTGGCTGCTCAACAATAAACTCTCGCCAATCAGCCAATCACGGACACACATCAACTGGTTTCAGCTGCACGCGCTTAGTGGGCTTCTCTTCCTCTGCGGCCGCTCGCCGTCACTTTGCAGGTTTCAAAACGCGCCAGGAAAACACAAGCAGCTTTGTTCTTTAGAGGAAGCACACGGCTGTTTATCTTTGTGCACTTTTTGGATGGACTTCCAGAGGTTTTTAGAGAAGCGTAACAGTCAACAGACGCTGAGAAGTTTTAACACTGCTGCAGGTGTGAGAAAGAGAAAACATTTCAGTTTCATTATGTAAGATTAAAGTATTCGCTTCGCCTATTATTTTCAACTTTCTTTTTGCCTATTTTCTGATATTTTAGTTGCCTTTTTCAACGTTTCCTAACTTACAAACTTACAGCCTGCGCAACTGTCACAAGAGTGTAACATATTATGTAAATGTGCAGTAAATAAACCAATCAGGAGTCAAATAATATAATACAATAGGCCTATATATCAAATGACGAATGGCGTTTCCCCCTCTCATTCCCCCTGCTCTGGCATTCCCCTCTCATTCCCCCTGCTCTGGCGTTTCCCCCTCTCATTCCCCCTGCTCTGGCGTCCCCCTCTCATTCCCCCTGCTCTGGCGTCCCCCTCTCATTCCCCCTGCTCTGGCGTTTCCCCCTCATATTCCCCCTGCTCTGGCGTTTCCCCCTCTCATTCCCCCTGCTCTGGCGTTTCCCCCTCATATTCCCCCTACTCTGGCGTTTCCCCCTCTCATTCCCCCTGCTCTGGCATTCCCCTCTCATTCCCCCTGCTCTGGCGTTCCCCTCTCATTCCCCCTGCTCTGCCGTTTCCCCCCAGATTACGGACTTCTTCTACTGGAGATAAAAACACTTTGTGCACAGAGATCAATTTGGGCTCAAAACTTAACGCTTAAAGGTGCCCTGCATCACGTATTTCATTAGTGGTAATGTCTGAAGTTCTACCATGGACTCTGTAACATTTTTTGAGGAAAAAATGCCTTGGTTACCTTGTTTCAAGCCATTCTAGAGTGGTATAGAAAGCCTGCAGGAAGACTCAGCTCGATTTTTCCCAGTTCTCATTAATATTCAACAAGCTAAGCTGCTTGACTCTGATTGGCTAACAGCTAGCCAATGAGAGCCTGGCTATCAGCATCCTTTACCCAGCGCAACTGGGCGAGCTCATGAATAGTAATGAGCTCAGGCAACATGATGTCAGACTGACCAGCTTTTTTAATTAGCCTGATTTCTCCGCTAATTTCTTGTCAGTGGCTAGAGCTGACAGAGGAGGGAGCCGTTCATTTTCACATTCACGACCTAACACAAACACATATGGACCTAACATATTTCAAAAAATGCAAGTAAAAACGGTTTTGTGTGGCAGGGCACCTTTAAAAACCTAATCGTAGCGATTTAAATGGAGCCTGAGACACAAAAATCAGAAGAAAATAGGGTCTAGTTTGAAAAAAATCGTAGTTCCCCTTTAAGTGTAAAAAACTTTCCGTCTCCAACTTGTTCCAACAGTAAACGTTTGAAACGTTGAACGTGATCAGCGACGCGTCGGCAGACTTCATTAATCAGACTGATTTCAGCAGAAGTGATTTGAATAGATTGCGGTGCATTCAAGGACCTTTGAAGAGGAAGAGATTCTGATGGTAAAAGTGCAGATTTTATTTTAGTTTTCCTCCCCTCTCAGATTGCAAAGTGCAGCCGAGAGGCGCGCTCACATTTACATCTCACACTCGAATCATTTCAGCTGATGAGAGTCAGAAACCAGGGAGGAAATCTCAGATCAGCTTAAAGAAGATCAGAGAGATTAAAGGGTAACTTAGTTTTTTTTTTAACCTGGACCCTAGTTTCCCATGTGCTTGTGTCTGAGTGGCTGATAGCAACAACGTTTGGAACCAACCAGACTCCATGTAAATAATCACTAATTTTATCATCGTAAAACAAACTTAATTCAAAGTGGACGGGAACAAAATAAAAATATCAAAAGCCGTCTTGGTTCATCTTTCCACTGTTCCAACAATCACCACTCTGGTTTGGTTGAAATAAACCCTTAATTCACCCATTTACATGTGGAGATATGCTGGCTCTATACACGCTAAAAGTACTGATTATTTACATGGAGTCTGGTGGAGATATGCTGGCTCTATACACGCTAAAAGTCCTGATTATTTACATGGAGTCTGGTGGAGATATGCTGGCTCTATGCACGCTAAAAGTCTAAAAGGATCTGACTCTTTAACTAAAAGGTCTATCTCTGTAGGGATCCTTTCCATAATGTAGTCAGACAATTCGAATAATAATCTGAGTCTGTCAGCGGCAACAACAGAACTTTTAGTGAACGCTAACTGAAGTTAGCCTTTAAAGATAATATCAGTGAGAGGTCAAAGGTCACAGAGGAGGCAGATGGGAAAGTGTCGTCTGTAGCAGCGACTCATGTCACGAATCAATCAAATTCCTCTCATCCAATCACAGAGCTTGATTACACCTTTTTAGTGTTATATACAGTTGCAGACTCCATTATAATGAGCTAATGAAGTATCCATGGTGACTACTGTACATGCTTTTAAACACTATAGAACTTTTTTGACATTTTCTTAATCTTTTTTTTCTACGTTTTCGACATTTTTATGCTTGATAGTTGAAAAGTAATCAATTAAACTTTGCTGCTGTACTTTTTCCATCACTGCAGTTACTGACACACACACAAACACACACACACACACACACACGCACGCACACACACACAACAGGGACACACAGGGACATATACACACACACACGCACGCACACACACACACACACACACACACACAGGGACACACAAGAACACACACACACACACACACACACACACACAACAGGGACATACACACACATACACACACTCTCTCACACACATACACAAGGACACACACACACACACACACAGGGGCACACAAGGACACACACACACACACACACACACAAGAACACACACACACACACACACACACACACAACAGGGACACACAGGGACATATACAGGGACATATACACGCACACACACACACAC
>NC_050190.1:8600313-8602813 GCF_008315115.2 Sander lucioperca | reverse complement strand
TACTGTTGTAATACTGTTGTAATACTGCTGTAATACTGCTGTAATACTGCTGTAATACTGCTGTAATACTACTGTAATAGTGCTGTAACACTGCTGTAATACTGTTGTAATGCTGCTGTAATACTGCTGTAATATTACTGTAATACTACTGTAATACTGCTGTAATACTGCAGTAATCTTTCATACTGACGTTTGATGTTTTTGGCGCTACTTTGCGAAGTTTTTGTAATCGCCAGCGGCCTCGCCGCTAATTACCGCTACACCTGTCTTTCTGTTTCTTTCTCTTCTTCGCTCAATCTCTCCGCTGTCTACCAAACTAAAAGTTCACGCCACCCCACCCCCCCCACACACCTCCCCCGTCTCCCCCCTCTTTACTCCCCCTGACACCTCGCTGCATCTCGGCACAGCTGGAGGCCGCGTCGGCGCCGCTCTATTGTCGGTCGTATTTGCATGAAGTGAGAGGGTTTGGTGACACACTACACACTCTCTCTCTCTCCCTCCCTCCCTCCCCCTCTCTCTCTCTCTCTCTCTCTGTCTCCCTCTCTCCCTCCCTCTCTCTCCCTCACTCTCTCTCCCTCTTCCCACTTTTCTCTCTCTGTCTCTCTCTCTATGTCTCTCTCTCTCCCTCTCTCTCATTCTCCCTCCCTCCCTCTCTCATTCTCTCTCTCTCCCTCTCTCTCTCCCTCTCTCCCTCTCTCCCTCCCTCTCTCCCTCTCTCCCTCTCTCCCCCCCCCTCCCTCTGTCTCTCCCTCTCCTCCCACATCCTCTCTGTCTGTATATATTTGTGTATGCTAATGAGGGATTTCTGTGCTGCCAGCCATAATGGAGCTGCTGGATAATAACCCTGCAAAACAAACTCCGCCGCAAACCAACAATCCAATTATCTCTGCTCCTGTTCCTCCGAGCGTGCGCTGTAATTACTGCACACGGGCACAAGAAGAGGAGAAAGAAGACGAAACGTGTTTTTAAACGCAGGAGAAAACGAGACAAAAACTGGCGTGACCCGACACAAATCATAACAAAATTATCAGGATTGATTTCATGTTTTTTTAATTCACCCATATACCCATTCCTTTTGTTGGGTACTTCTTCAGTTCACATTTACACATGATGCATTGCCATAAACGGGGAGGAACGGACGTAAAAAAGTGTCAGCGCGACAAATAATCTTCCTCGCTTTCTGCCCACAAATTCAACGTAAAACAGACGTTAAAGCCTCTCACCTACAGGATGTCCCGCAGAGAAGGCCAAAAGTGGCGTCAACAAATAATCCCTTTTTTTCTGGTGCTCTTTTTGATGCTTTTTCAAATGTGTTTTTGACACATTCTTCATCGCTTTTTTGATTTTTTTTACGTTTATTTTGTTGATCTTTTTGGTATTTTTTAAATGTTTTTTTGGGAGCTTCTTTGACACTTTCTTCGCATTTTTTTTTTTCCGCTTTAACGGTTTTTTAAATGCTTTTACAATGCATTTTTGGCACCGTCTCCGCTGCTTTTCTGCGCTTTCTTAGAGCTTTCTTAGAGCTTTCTTAGAGCTATCTTAGAGCTTTCTTAGCGCTATCTTAGCGCTATCTTAGAGCTATCTTAGAGCTATCTTAGAGCTTTCTTAGAGCTTTCTTGGCGCTATCTTAGAGCTTTCTTGGCGCTATCTTAGAGCTTTCTTGGCGCTATCTTAGAGCTTTCTTGGCGCTATCTTAGAGCTTTCTAGAGCTTCCTTAGAGCTTTCTTAGAGCTTTGTTAGAGCTATCTTGGAGCTTTCTTGGTGCTTTTTAAAGCCTCTCAACTACAGTATGTCCCGCAGCGAAAAAAAGCCAGACAAAAACTGGCGTTAATCGACACAAATCACAACAAATAATCAGGTTACATTTCATTTTTCAAAGTGTCTTTTCACGTTTTTTTTTGTTGCTCTTTTTGCTCTTTTTTTACGGAGCCCCCCTGGAGTCAGTTTAGGAAAAAAAATTTAAACCGTGTACACAGATTACAAATCCGTGGCCTCGGTTTTATAAACTGTTTGCTCTGATTCACAAATGGCCTCGGTTTAGCCATCCGTGCGTACAAATGTACATGTTGGATGCAGACCCTGCTGAAAGGCTTCCCGTGCCGTCTTCCTGTCTGGAACGTTACACATTTTCGCGCACGTTTATAAAACCGAGGGAATGGATTTTTTGCTCTTTTTTTATGCTTTTTAAAAAATGTTTCTTGGACTCTTTTTGGGCACTTCTTCAACACTTTCTTCGCATTTTTTTAACGTTTTTTTTTTGTTTTGTTTTGGAGCTTTTTAAAAGCACTTTTGGCACTGTCTCCGCCACTTTTCTGCGCTTTCTTAGAGCTTTCTTAGAGCTTTTTTTTAAACAGACACTAGACAGAATAAAGTGACAGCGTGACATATAATCTTCCTCGCTTTCTGCCCACAAATTCAACATAAAGCGGACGTTAAAGCCTCTCACCTACAGGATGTCCTGCAGAGAAGGCAAGCCAGACCAAAAAGTGGCGTCAACAAA
>NC_050190.1:8560313-8592813 GCF_008315115.2 Sander lucioperca | reverse complement strand
ATTTATTTAACTTGTGAAGAGCGTTGTAGGAACCATCCATGTTATTTCGTTTTAAAATTTGGTTGAAAGAAACCAACATTTTCTGATATACAAACTTTTTGAAAATGGGTCAAATTTGACCCCCAAGGACAACAGGAGGGCTAAGAGAGGTTACACACCAACCAGACGGCCGACCGTCGGCAGTAAAGTCAGTCGGACTGATCAGTCGGGTCCCCGAGGTCCAAAAAAATCCTCAAAACACACTGAGGAGACGCCGACTTGAGCGTACGCTCTGCACGTGCGCGAAATGTAATACGTCTCCATAGCAGCAGGCGGCGCTTCTCTGTATTGTTTCCCAGAAAATGAAAACCGGCAGCTGATTGGACGAACGCGTCACGTGGGTCTGGTTTCTCCAGAAATTCACAGCCAGACTGTCATGGCGGCTCGTTCAGAATACGATCTCATATTGGACTAAAATAGTTCACCGAAACGTGTTTCTGAAAACATTTGAAGAGAGAAATAGGCCGTGCAGTTGCTGAATCTGTCTTCATTTCAGATCAACAAAGGTCAGTTTAAAAGATTTTCATCAGATTTTGAGAGACTCATCCGCTCCCCATTTCCGGGTGAGTCCCGACTGTCCTGTCTCTGACTGAACATGTCAGGTCGGCCAAAATGAAGGCCGACGGCTCCTCCGACGGACGACGGCACAGAACACACCGAACAGACTCGAGTCACCGACCTCGCCAGACTGTCCGACGGCCGATTATCAGGCTGGTGTGTCAGCGCCTTAAAGAGTAACTACCGTTTTTTTCAACCTGGACCCTATTGTCCTATGTTTTTGTGCAGGGGTGGCGAACCTGTGGCTCTTGAGCCGTATGCGGCTCTTTGCCTGCTCCTGTGAGGCTCTCACTGTGTGGCTGGGGGCTGTGTCATTGGTTGATTGTTGTTTTTAACTTTTCTGAAACATACAGTATTTCAGATAAGTAAAAAAAAAACACATTTGAATGCATCTGCCAATACTGCCAATACATTTGCCAATTATTTTAAAATGGAAAATAATGCAGCAGAGTTTTGAGGACAGATTCTGCAACCTGAGGAAAAACAGCGGCCACAGATCACCTTCCTCGTTAACTCGTTCACTGCTGAATCCGACTGTTTGAAAGCCCCTTTAGTGACAAATGAGTGAGAGAGTTCTTCGAGTGGCCACAACCGAGTTCAAGCAAGACCTGAAAAGGATTGTGGATAACAAAGACTGTCAGGTTTCCCACTGAGTCAATCTAAGTGAGAAAAAAAACTATGAAACCTGCTATGTATTATGACTGTCATCAGATCTGGAAGACACTGTTGCTGTTGTAGTGTGGACGTGCATGTGTTGTGTGGCTTTTTGCTATGGTGCGTTTTTTTTTGTGGCTCCTTATACCTAACTGGTTGGCCACCCCTGTTTTTGTGTGTAAGTGACTGATGGGAACAACCATAGAAATGAAATGGATAGAAAGGCCATTTACATTCAAATCAACGTAGCAGAACGGTCAGAGCGGCAGATAAACTTCCGATGAGGAGCCGACGTCTGGCAACTTGCGGAGCTGATGTCAGTACTAAGCAGCGGAGTAGAAACGTTACGAGGCAGAGAGCCAGCCGCTAAATGAGTCAAAAGAGCACTTTCGCTGTATAAATTGCCGATTTCCGCGCAAAATATGCGGGGCTTGCATGATTTCATAATCCCCGCATTTTCGTTGCAAAAAAGTCACACATATCTTAGCAGAAAGTTGAAAAATGTTGCGTTTACTTCACACAAGAGCAGCCACTTTCCCCTGTTGCCATGGAAACGTTGTGAAGTGACGTAATTACGCGACGTGAACATCATCGAAAAGCTGCAAACCCCGCGACGAAGCCACGATGAAACCGCGGTTTTAGCAAGTTCCCGCAATTTCATCGCATAAAATTGCATAAATATCCTGCATATTCCATCGCATTTTTTAAGAAAACGTGCCGCATAATCTTTTTCATAATTTTTCTGGAAGGACTTTTTAAAACCTCTTTAAGACCTTTCTATTTAACCAGCAACAGCTCTGAGATCGCTAGCGCTAAACCCACCAGACTCCATTTAAAAAAACAATACTTTTAGCGTGTATAGAGCCAACATATTTCACATGTTAAATCAGTAAACTATGTGTTTATTTCAACCAAAACTAGAGTTGTGATGGTTGGAAAAGTGGGAAGATGTCCCTCAAACTGCTATTCTATACATTTTAGATAATGTAAATAATTGTAATAGCTGGTAACGACGTTATTGATCCACACTTAACCTCGGGAAGTTCCCTGTGGAGCTGCCACAGGGAGGTCAAAGGCCAAAAGGCGGCTGCAGAACAGATCCAGGAGCTGCAGAGGATTCAGTGTCTTGCTCAAGGGCACAGGCGTAAACTGATAACACCAAACGGATGAGAACGGACAGAGAACTGCTGCTAACATTACATCTCAGTGAAAGGAGAAGGAACTATTATGAGAGCACACTCTAACAAATAACTATCTATCTAACTATGTATAACTTTGTCCCATATTTAAAAAACGGTTAAAATACGGAACATTGGACATGACGCAAACAAGAAATGCTCTGCAGACCAGAATCGTCTCGTTTCGGAGACTGCTTGGTTCAGCCTTTCATGGGCTTCGAAGGCTGCGGCTGAGTTAGCGTTAGCGGTCTGCTGACCCACTGCTGCTGGGTCTAACGTTAGCGGTCACTGACCCACTGCTGCTGGGTCTAACGTTAGCGGTCACTGACCCACTGCTGCTGGGTCTAACGTTAGCGGTCCGCTGACCCACTGCTGCTGGGTCTAACGTTAGCGGTCCGCTGACCCACTGCTGCTGGGTCTAACGTTAGCGGTCCGCTGACCCACTGCTGCTGGGTCTAACGTTAGCGGTCCGCTGACCCACTGCTGCTGGGTCTAACGTTAGCGGTCCGCTGACCCACTGCTGCTGGGTCTAACGTTAGCGGTCACTGACCCACTGCTGCTGGGTCTAACGTTAGCGGTCACTGACCCACTGCTGCTGGGTCTAATGTTAGCGGTCGCTGACCCACTACTGCTGGGTCTAACGTTAGCGGTCCGCTGACCTACTGCTGCTGGGTCTAACGTTAGCGGTCCGCTGACCCACTGCTGCTGGGTCTAACGTTAGCGGTCCGCTGACCCACTGCTGCTGGGTCTAACGTTATCGGTCCGCTGACCCACTGCTGCTGGGTCTAACATTAGCGGTCCACTGACCAACTGCTGCTGGGTTTAACTGTCCCTTCTGACTCCCTGCAACTCTGAGAACACCAATACTTCGAAGGCTGCGGCCGAGATACTTCAAAGACTGCGGCCGTGGTCGACCTCGAAGGCTGCGGCTGAGGTACTTCAAAGGCTGTGGCCGTGGTCGACTTCGAAGGCTGTGGCCCCTGAATTGGGTCCACTGTCCCACTGCTGCTGGGTTTAACTGTCCCTTCTGACTCCCTGCAACTCCAAGAACACCAATACTTCGAAGACTGCGGCCGTGGTACTTCGAAGGCTGCGGCCCCTGAATAGGGACCCATCTTGCGTCTGTCTGCAGCCTCAGAGAGGAAGTTAAGCTGAGTTAAATAAAGCCTTTAAAGGATTAGTCCGCACTGTGTTTAAAGTGTTTCTATCAAAGCGTGTAATCCCCCGTCCACAGGCCTGCTGGGAGGCTGAACTCTGCAGAGACAACGCCGGGGTCAGGACCTTTGACCCCTCCAGCCCTCCCTCAGTGTTTACCGGACGTCTTCCTCCCTCTGTTGGTTCCTCTCCCTCTTTCTGTCTGTCTCCGTGCGTTAACTATCTGTTGATGTGATTCTGAATATGTTCCCTCCTCCTCTTCATCCCTCCTTCCTTCTTTAACTCTCCTGTTGTTCTTGGGTCAAATTTGACCCATTTGCAAAAAGTTTCTATATGAGAAATTTGGGTTTTCATTCATCCAAATAAAAAATAAAAAAATAACGTGGATGGTTTCGTACAAACATTACTCTTCACAATTAACATAAATGATCAGCTCACTTCTTTCTTTGAATTTGGGTGCTTTATTTAATTTTATAGCATAAAAAAAAGAAAAAAAATCATAAAAGAACGTTGAAAACAATGAGAAAAATGTCAAAAAAGATGCCCAAAATTTGACCCAGAAAAATTAAAAGTTGGGTGCCTGGTTAGCTCAGTTGGTAGAGCGGGCGCCCATATATAGAGGTTTACTCCTCGACCAACCGGTCTCACGGCAATTCATGTAAATGTTACGTTATTTTTAATCTATTGGTACGTGTTCACAGGGCCGTTTTTCTCGTTTTTTACATGGTGGCCAGCACGAAATACCCTACGAAAGGATGCCTCACATGCCGGGACACAGCTGAAAAGGACGCCCCATATGCCGGGAGATGGCCGCGGGGGACGCGCGACAATAGCGGGAGACGGCCGCTGGGAACGTGCCACAATAACGGGAGACGGCCGCTGGGAACGTGCCACATTAACGGGAGACGGCCGCTGGGAACGTGCCACATTAACGGGAGACGGCCGCTGGGAACGTGCCACATTAACGGGAGACGGCCGCTGGGAACGTGCCACATTAACGGGAGACGGCCGCTGGGGACGCGCGACAATAACGGGATAGCGGAGGTTGGGTTTAGGAAAAACACTACAGGGAAAGGACGCCTCACACGCCGGCGAGACACGGCAGGCAAAAACATTGGGTTTTTTTCACTGGTCAATTTTGAGATTTTGGGCTATTTGTATAACATGTCTTCTTTCAGACTTGTGGTGAAATAAAGTCCGAAATACACATTTAGGTCTTTATTTTACTACACTTTGTCTGTTTGCGGCGGTAGATTTCACCTAAATTCAACAAAAGTTGGCGTTCTAAATCATCGCGCTGCTCCGCGATCGCTGTCTGCACCCTGTCGTCACATATACCGTTGGAAAGCTCTCTTTCTCCTGTACAATGCTGTCGGATCCAAATATGGTCATTTCCTTTTCATCAGCAACCAATCGTGAAAGTAAAAGGGGGGATTTAACTCAAAATGCGCAATCTCATTGGCTGATCACGTGACGTGCTCTGACATTTCCGCGGTAGCTCAAAATGTTGAAAGAAGTGCGTCGAAAACGGCTGAAAATCACCTCAGAGAAGACGAAAACAGTTGTTATTAGCAACAAGACACAGAGGATCACAAACTAAGACAGCAGATGATGAAATGACTTCACATAGTACGTCGATGTTTAAACTATCGTTCAGAAAACAGGAGTGTTCAGACAGCGGAGGTAATCAGACTCTCTTTACAGAAAGTCATAGCCTACATGTCATATATTAAATATTTGTCACATATGTACCACACTGTACTGATCGCGATACAACACACTATATTACAAAACAATTACATTACACAACAGTTACAGTTTTGTATAATATAATTACTATATAATAGGCTACTAAACAGATCTGTACTTTTGGGATCCTAAGTGGTGTGAGTCCCTCAGGCTGTAGCAGGCAGATCCATATGTAGCTGTCAGTGGAGCTGCTGTCACCTCTCCTAGGAGAACTACCAGCTTCTCTTCTGGTGTTAACTTTTTTTGGCTATTTTTTCAAAGTGTAATTCTCTTAGTGAAGATTGTTTTTCCCTGTGGAGGAGGAAGTGCATCTCTGTCTGACCCAGCTGGTGGTCACTGAGACTGTATTTAGTCAGGATCCGTCTCTTCTTCGTATCTCTGACAGTGTGAAGATAATCTGTCAAATAATAATTTAGTCTACTTTGTTTGCTTTCTCCAATGTTCTAAATATTGGTCTTTTGAATGAGTCATAATTAGTTTTGTTCTGTTGTGTTATGAACCAGTGCTGATGGGAGCCTGGTTAGTTATCTTCACCATCAGCTGACTGAGAGGACTGGTTTGGTAGTATCTTCACCATCAGCTGACTGAGAGGACTGTTTCTGGTTAGTTATCTTCACCATCAGCTGACTGAGGGGACTGTTTCTGGTAGTATCTCACCATCAGCTGACTGAGAGGATGGTTCGTTAGTTATCTTCACCATCAGCTGACTGAGAGGACTGGTTCTGGTTAGTTATCTTCACCATCAGCTGACTGAAGGGACTGGTTCTGGTTAGTTATCTTCACCATCAGCTGACTGAGGGGACTGTTTTGTGGGAAAAGTAAGCTGGAGCAGCAGCAAGTATGGCCATCTCCACCTTGATGAAGGAGCCTCTGTCATGCTTTCTGTTATGGAGAAGTTGTGGCTTCAGAGCACAGTTGTGACGGTCAATTCAATGAGAGAAACTGATATGCTCAGGACCTCAAAATCTGAGGCCGTCACAGCTGCCAGTGTAAAACAAGAGTCAAGACGCAAGAGTCTAAGCACAGCTAAAATACATATGGTGCTGGAATGGACAGTTAGACTTTAAAAAGCTGTTACATCCGTTGTTGGTCTTGTTCTGTGTCCATACACCTGTCCAGCGTGGGTTTTGTCTGCAACTTTGTGCATGATACGCCAATGTTAATTCATTGAGTTACTGCAGTTGTAGGCCTTATATGCCTGCCATTTTATTAAATAATCAATTTTCATGAGCTTGAAATATTCTATATTATTATCACTAAGGGCCTGAGCATTTATTCTGTTATTGAGCAATTTTTCCAATAGAAATGTATTAAATTCCACTATTTAAATCTTTAAATGCCGTTTTCTCAATGAGTTTTTTGTCATTCTCCAGTATAAACATCTCAGCCTATGTAGCACCTATGTAGACCAAACTTTCCTATTGGTCACTTAGTAGTATTCTGAAGATATTTACAGAGGGATTTGTTAATAAATCATTCCTGCCCTGATTTATGTGAAATTTTAAGCTAAAAAACATGGCGAAAAAGATTTTTTTAGGGCTATGGACAGTATATTTTGATTTACTACGTAATGAAAGCAGATAGAAGAAAATCCCTCTGTAATTTTGTTTTCATCTTGTGTGTAAACAAAATGAAAAAAGAATTTTGCACCTGGCTTTATCATATATTCAGATCTATCTACCGAAAATATATGCAAAATCGCGCATATTTAATGAGAAAATGCCTAATTTGCATAATTAAACAAACATTTAAAAAACTTGTAATACATTTTATTTATATACTTGTGTAAGTAATCAACTGAGGAAGTTTCATGGAGATATCTATTATTTAAAAATTTTAGCCTATTCACCTGTAGTGTCTCGCCTTAAAAACTTTTTTTTTTTTAAAGTTGCTCGGTCGACAAGAATACATAAAAAAATGTCAAAAACGTGGAGAAAACCCCCACAGAAACATCGGAAAAAGTGACAAGAAAAACTTGGATAAAAGTGATAAATGTTGAAATTTATTTTTGAAATTTTTACCGCGAAAACGAAGAAGTTGCACGGGCCGACGGGTTAAGTTTCTTGGAAGTACGTGGTTTGTTGCTTCCTTCCTTCCTATTTCTCCTCCATCTTTCCTTCCTTCCTTCTTCTGTTTACATCCTTCCTATTGGTCTTTATTTTCTCATTTTCGTTATATATACTTTACTATTTACTTCTTTTCCTCCAATTTTTCTGAAGTCTTTCCCTCCTTTCTTGCTTCTTCTGTTTGTGACTTTATTTCTTCTCTCCCGACTTTGAGTCCTGCCCCACAACAAACATTTGACACAGCAATCCGTCACACACACACACACACTGACACACACACACACACACACACACACACACACACACACACACACACACACACACACACACACACACACACACACACACACTGACACACACACACACACACACACACACACACACACTGACACACACACACACACAGTCACACACACACACACTGACACACACACACACACACACACACAGACACACACACACACACACAGACAGTCACACACACACACAAACACACACTGACACAAACACACACACACACAGAGTCACACACACACACAATGACACACACACACACACACACTGACACACACACACACACACTGACACACACACTGACACACAAACACACACACACACACACAGAGTCACACACACACACACTGACACACAAACACACACACACACACACACAGAGTCACACACACACACACACACACACAATGACACACACACACACACACAGACACACACACACACACACACACTGACACACTGACACACAAACACACACACACTTCCTCCCTTCCTTCCTTCCTTCCATCCCTCCCTCCCTTCCTTCCTTCCTTCCTTCCTCTCTTCCTTCCTTCCTCCCTCCCTTCATTCCTTCCTTCCTACCTCCCTTCCTTCCTCCCTTCCTCCCTTCCTCCCTCCCTTCCTCCCTCCCTTCCTTCCTTCCTCCCTTCCTCCCTCCGTCACTCCCTTCCTCCCTTCCTCCCGTTACCCTCTCAGAGGAGAACGCGACTGCTCTGCGGCTGTAATCACTTTACTACTGTTTTTGTTCAGCGGTAAGTGGACTAAATATTTGGATGCTCATAAGCAAAGCAGAATAATTGAACGTGTGATTTGTGGCAGCTGGCTCCGAGTCTTCGGGGCTCGTCTCGCCGTAATGAAAACAGCCAGCGAGCCGCCGTAAACAAAAGCAACTTGTTATGTTGCAAGCCCCTCGCTGTGCTCTGCCGTGTGTGGGAAACAACTCATTTCCTTGATGGCGTACTGTAATCATGGCGGAGCTTTACCTCGCGCTGTGCAGAGCGCCGCTCATCCTATTAATCCGGAGAGAGAGAGAGAGAGGCGTCCACTCCTGGCAGAGCTGCTATTACTGTAAACACTTTAAAAGTACAAAGAGGCAAAGAACAATGCAGAGGAAACTAAATTATTATAATTATTAAAGAACGACGCAAGCCTGTTTGCCCCAGCCGCCGCTGCTTGAGCTTCAAATCTGAAATCCCTGGACCGAGTACTCAGGCTTTTATAAATTATAACTTGCCTGTAATGATCAAAATAACCACAGTTATAATAATTAGGCAGAAGGAGGAGAGACTCTCCAAACAGCTGTGAGATTAAGCTTTCGTTAATTTCCATCATTGCTTTATTCTCTCAATATCTGCACAGAAATCCCCCTGAAAGTGCAGAAACACAAAAGGCGGAAAAAGTGGCCAAAAAAGTTTTCAAAAGCGATATAATCGACAGATCTGTAGAACTGAGTTATTAAAAAACAACGACTGAAAAGAAAAGAGTTTATTTGCAAAATAACATCTAAAAGAAAACACAGAGCAGTGTGTAGGCCTATATTCTGCCATGTTACGCTAACGACATGATGCATTAAGTCAGGAAGCATAAAGAAAGGTAGGGATTTTGCGATAGCTATACATATTAACTAGCTGTGTATATACTGTATGTTTCAGATGTTTGGACTTGTCTCGGTCTCGACCCCTCAAAGTCTCAGTCCAAACCCCTCAAAGTCTTGGTCCAAACCCCTCAAAGTCTCGGTCCAAACCCCTCAAAGTCTCGCTCTCAACCCCTCAAAGTCTCACTCTCAACCCCTCAAAGTCTCGGTCCAAACCCCTCAAAGTCTCGCTCTCGACCCCGCAAAGTCTCGGTCTCGACCCCTAAAAGTCTCGGTCTTGTCTCGGTCCAAACCCCTCAAAGTCTCGCTCTCGACCCCGCAAAGTCTCGGTCTCGACCCCTAAAAGCCTCGGTCTTGTCTCGGTCTCCACCCCTCAAAGTCTCGGTCTCGACCCCTCAAAGTCTCGGTCCAAACCCCTCAAAGTCTCGCTCTCGACCCCTCAAAGTCTCGGTCTCGACCCCGCAAAGTCTCGCTCTCGACCCCGCAAAGTCTCGGTCTCGACCCCGCAAAGTCTCGGTCTTTTCTTGGTCTCCACCCCTCAAAGTCTCGGTCTCCACCCCTCAAAGTCTCGCTCTCGACCCCGCAAAGTCTCGGTCTTTTCTTGGTCTCCACCCCTCAAAGTCTCGGTCTCCACCCCTCAAAGTCTCGGTCTCAACCCCTCAAAGTCTCGGTCTCCACCCCTCAAAGTAATGACTTCGTCTCGCTTTAGGTGGTCTTGACTACAGCAACAAATCGGTGCATAGACTTGCGTACTTCACCGATACCTAAACAAGCATTTTAGGCGGCATCAGAGGCCTCCCAACCAACCTGAACATACATACATCTTTTAACCGGACCAAAAGCATTTTTTCTAACCCTAAGGGGTTTCCTCTGCTCGTTGATAAATGGAGCCAAACGGGATACAGAGAGCGTTAAAAAAGCTTAATTCTGAAGCTTAAATTGTTCTTTTCTTTGCCTCTTCCATCCTCCTCTCTCTCTTTATCTCTTGATCTGTCTCATCTGGTCTTCTCTCTCTCTGAAGACTCTCAGAAAAATAGAGAGAGGTGGGGGCTTGTATGTCGACCCCTGAGAGGGGTCAAGAGTCGGGGGTCAGGGAGCAGGGGTCAAGAGGAAGTCCTTTGTGCCAGCTGAGAGCCACTTATCACCCTCATCTACCGGAGCAGCCATCTGCCAATCAGGAAGAGAGGGGGGCGGGGCAAACAGGTATCAGCGAGTGCTTCCACGCCTTCGCCGCTGTCCCCCGAGGGCGCCGTGCCGCAGATATATGGCTCTGGGGTCTGGGGAGGGCCGTGGGATTGTTTACCGTGTCCCTCTGTCCCCCGACCCCGAACGCTATGTCGTGTCCTCTAACCTGGTTACACCGAACACGTCCTGCTGGCGCGGCCACCTTTAAAGGCACACACTCCAAGAAATATCAATGTACTAACAGTGGCATGCAGCCTGGTCGCACAGAATTCTGTCAAATGATCATGAATTGTTAATTGTACGTCCACACCACCGCCGACTTGAGCTGCAAAGAAGCTCTGGCCGCCCGGTCGAGGACGCTGGTCAGAAAGTCCGGGGAAGCTGTTTGAGGCTTTGGCCGCTCTGACGTAGCAGCATTCTATGTTCATCATGGAAAAAGATCAAGCAGCCACTGCACGGCCAATACACTGACACTAGAAACCTTTTATAAATGACATATATAATGACAGAATGTGTATTGGTTGTTGGTCGCAGTGGTGTCTGTTAGCAGTTAGCTCGCTCGTTAGCCGCTGAACCGCAGCAGCGTGCAGGCAGAGCGAGCAGCCGCCAGCTGTTGATCCGTGCAGGACTTCACCGTGAGCGGACTGTTTAGAGACCATGTGACCGGCAGGTAACGTTAACTGGTCCCTATACGCAAATATCATAAATGATAGGGAACCCAGCAACGGCCATGATGAGCTTCTCCTCCTTTTTCTCTGAACTAATGTTTTGGTAGGAACCAAAGTTTACATCGTATGTTTCTCTGGAATCAGCCAGCGTGAAGGACGTCTATATTCTGATTGGTTGCCGCTGCTTGCTGCTGAACCGCGTCATAGCTCATTACCATAAAGTTGACCTACTTTCAACTTTCTGATTGACGCTCTGGTCGCTCAAAACGCCCAAAACGCGACACCGACAGATTTTCAGCTCCTTGCAGCTGAGAGAAGCAGCTTCCATTGAAAATGAATGACTTCCTGTATCTTTAGAAGATCAGGTCGGCGGCGGTGTGGACGTACAGTAACAGCGCATTACGTGCTGGTGGCACGGAATGTGTGAAAAATCCGTGTGGCCACCACGGAAAACAATGCCAATGTAAAGTCAATGAGAAGATGATGTAGCATTAAGAGCAACTACGGTAGCGAGTAGTATGTAAGGCCGAAATTCTGCGTAAGGAGGTTGGTTGGGGGGGTGGATGGATCAAACAGGACTTTCTCTCAGGAGACCAGGGATCATGTCCCGCATGTCAAGTTTCCTAAAGTCGCTTTCTTCTTTTCCGTCCCGTTCTTCCCGTGTGTCACGGAACCGTAAACCCACCCACGACCTTTTCCTTAACTTAAGGGGCCGTGTTCATTTCACGTAATTCTGTGAGATCAGGTTGGTGGCATGACTGTACTTTCTCTAGAGATGTTCTAACACATTCTCACACCCATCTTGTAAAATATGGACGCTTGGTCAGGTGCCTTTGTCATTCTTATTGACGCTAAAAGTCTCCTTTAGTGCTATAAGTAAACGCGCTTGGTCGGGACTATTGCCGTCCCTTTAGATGCAGTTATGTTAAGGAAAAGGTTGTGGGTTTGGGGGATTAGGGAAGTCCACGTTGTCACTTTTTTGTCGGCCTTTGCTGCTTTTAAATGGCAATTTGGGCGTTTTCTTTGTGTTGTCATTTTGATGCTTTGTTTTAGAAGAAGAATGCCTTTTTATTGTCACTATAGACATGAACAATGAGATTAACAGCAACTCCTTTTCCAGTGCCAACATGTACGTAAAATAAATATAACATGGAATAAAATAAGTAGTGCAAAAAAAAGTGGGGTAAGGTGCACAGTTCTGAGACGCTATATATATATATATATATATATATATATATATATATAAATAACTATGGTTTTATATACAGTGTGATATGCAGTGTGGGTTATTGCACATTATTTGAATATTGCTCAATAGTGGTGATCCTACTCAATGAGTAATATATTTTGCACAGTATACAGGTATTGCACAGTAATCGAATTGCACAGTATTATCAATATTATCAGTAGTATTAAATATTAAATATTGCACAGTAGGTGGGTAGAAGAAAGTCCGGGGGTTAGGGGGTTTAACATTTTGGAAGTTTTTTTCCAACTTTTTCAGAAGTTTACTAACTGAGAGAGTTGGATACATGCCTAAAAGAAAGTGTTCTGTAATTTTAATGTAGCTACACACAACTTTTATGGATTTTTTTTTATTTGAGTGTAAAAAATAAATCTGTTAAATAACAGAAAAAGTTCAGGCAGCTCATTAACCCGCACTTTGCCCCGTAATTACAAAACAGCAATTTGAAAACTGAAACTGATGTCGTGCAAAAGACCAACGGTTCATCGGACAACTAAGTCCTGACATGTTTCCCGCCTCTTTTAAAACCTGCTGTGAGAGAAGCTTCTGGGATGTCTGTTGATTCGCTGTCACACGTTTTAATCCAGCGGTCCTTCAATTATCCTGAAACCCAATCTGCTGTCACCTGCACCAGATCCGCCCACGGCCGGCCAACACCAAACATTCCCCCCCCGCCCGCCCCGCTAACACCAAACATTCCCCCCCCGCCCGCCCCGCTAACACCAAACATTCCCACCCACCCCGCCCCTGGCCGGTTAACACCAAACATTCCCACTGTACCTATAGGCCTACTGCCTGTGGACCACCGGCTCTAGCCGCTCCCTGCACTCCTCTAGCATCGCTCCCAGGTTTAGAAGCTGGTTTATTTCATAGATAGAAAGGTAGGAAGGGAGGGAGGGAGGGAGGGAGGGAGGAAGGGGGGAGATGGGGAGGGAGGAAGGGAGGGAGGAAGAAGGGGAGGGAGGGAGGGAGGGAGGGAGGAAGGAAGCTAGGGAGGAAAGGGTAGAGGCAGAGAGGGAGGGAGGGAGGGAGGAAGGGGAGAGATGGGGAGGGAGGAAGGGAGGGAGGAAGAAGGGGAGGGAGGAAGGAAGGAAGGGAGGGAAGGAGGGAGATGGGGAGGGAGGAAGGGAGAAAGGGAGGGAGGAAGGTAGGGAGGGAGGAAAGGAGGGAGGGAGATGGGGAGGAAGGAAGGAAGGAAAGGAGGGAGGGAGGGAGATAGATAGGGAGGGAAGGAGGGAGATGGGGAGGGAGGAAGGGAGAAAGGGAGAAAGGGAGGGAGGAAGGTAGGGAAGGAGGGAGATGGGGAGGGAGGAAGGGAGGAAGGAAGGAAGGGAGGGAGGGAGGGAGGAAAGGAGGGAGGGAGATGGTATATTCACATATTTTGAAATGTCCGTGTGTCTTTAGCGATGCGTTCATCGCCGGTTGATATCGCAATGACAATAAAAACAGGATTCATTGTGCAGCCCTGATTTTAATATCACTGAGTGAAGAAGACCATGCAGCTCTGGTAGAAAGCTGAGTCCCTGCAGCCCACTGGGTCTGGGAGAATCCTCTCTCCGTGTTTCTCAGACCCGGCCGCCCTGCAGGGATTACAGCGCCGCGGGAATTTGCGGCAGCGAGGCCCAAAACCACAGCCGCTCCCCGGGGAGGGAGGGGAGGCACTCAGCCGGGGAGCCGGGGGAACAGGTGCAGCGTGGGAACCAAATCTCATCTACAGGTAAAAATTACTATGCTGGGCTAAACGGTTCCTCTGGCTGACATGTTGCTTCACTATGAACACACACTGTCATTTATTTTTACACAGGGAGCGAAACTTGGCCTGCGTATACGTATAGCGTGGCTTCGTGGGGTCTACTACGCTCCTATGTGAAGGACCCAACCCGTTCTCATTCCGAACTCGTAAAATAAGGACGTTTGGACAGTGGCTTTCAGCGTCTGATGTGACGAAAAAGGTGTCTTTCAGCGTGTTTGTGTAACGCACCAGGGAGAGCAATCTACAGACCACTTCTGTCATTTGTTTTCTATTAGATTAAATAGATGCAAAAGAGACTACAAATATTGATGCAAAAAGACTTCAAATATAGATGCAAAAGGACTACAAATATAGATGCAAAAGGACTACAGACAGATACAAAAAGACTACAAATATAGATGCAAAAAGACTCCAAATATAGATGCAAAAGGACTACAAATATAGATGCAAAAAGACTACAGATATAGATGCAAAACGACTACAAATATTGATGCAAAGAACTACAGATATTGTTGCAAAAAGACTACAAATATAGATGCAAAAACACTACAGATAGGCTTATAGATGCAAAAGGACTACAAATATTGATGCAAAAAGACTACAAATATAGATGCAATAGGACTATAAATAGCCTATAGATGCAAAAAGACTACAGATATAGATGCAAAAGGACTACAGATATATAGATGCAAAAGGACTACAAATACAGATGAGAAAGGATTAGGCCTACATGAATGCAAACAACTGTGGCCAGGTTAGCTCAGTTGGTAAAGCAGGCGCTCATAGGCCTATGGAGGTTAACTCCTCGACACAGCGGCCGGTTCGACTCTGACCTGCGGCCGTTTGCTGCATGTCATTCCCCCCTCTCTCTCCCCTTTCATGTCTTCATCTGTCCTGTGGAATCAAAGGCCTGAAATGCCAAAAAATGATCCTTCTAAATGCAAACAACCTCCTGTAAGTGAACCAAAGATGGTGTCTGTTTCCTGTCTGAAGATGAGCGCGTGTCCCCGCAGGTTGGGCCGTTAACACTTCATAACCGTGCCGCCTGATTGAACCTTTCTCTGGGGTGTTCGGGGCAGTCTGCCGTATTTACACCACAGTGGAAATGAAATTATCTCTGCTGGAAGCGAGCTTGATTGAGAGAAGGAGGGAATGAAAAATAATCCTGAGTATTTTCAGGCCGTGGCGATCTAAATGCTCTCGGCTTCGGGGGTTGGTGAAACACACTTCTTTTATTCCCAGCGCGTCAATCATCGTTCTTATTAAAAATGATTAGTTAAGAGAAAGAAAAACACTGTGATGCTCCGGTGGAGATCTCCGGGAAGCGAGCGAGCGAGGGTGAGCGTGGCGGTCTGATTGCGGCAGCAGCGGCGCTCGGCCCCTTCGCCGCCGATGGCCCTCGCCGGCTGCTGAATGCCGGCAATCATTCGTCTGATTTGGTAAGAGGAGGAACGGAGCGAGACATCTTGATTAATGCTGATTTGGATGGATGGATGGATGGATGGATGGGTGGATGGGTGTGTGGGTGGTTGAATAGATAGATAGATAGATAGATAGATAGATAGATAGATAGATAGATAGATGGGTGAATGGGTGGATGGATGGATGGATGGATGGATGGATGGATGGATGGATGGATGGATGGATGGGTGTGTGGGTGGGTGGGTGGGTGGGTGGATGGATGGATGGATGGGTGGGTGGGTGGATGGATAGGTGGATGGATGGGTGGATGGAGGGATGGGTGTGTGGGAGGATGGGATGGATAGATGGATTGATGGATGGGTGTGTGGGTGTGTGGATGGATGTGTGGATGGATGGATGAGTGTACACACCGACGGTCTCCAATCAGATGTTGGCAGCGCAGCAGATGGGAAGGTGGAGGATTGTGGGATATCTGACCCTTTAGGCAAGAAAGAAGGCCGAAACATGGAAACTCCCCCGGCCTGTTTGGATCCAAACAGCATCAGAAAACACCAGGAAGAAACAGAAATGTACAAGATTTTTTTTTTTTAATAAGAAACAAGAAGAATGTTAAACCCAAAGTTCACCCTTGACGCCCCTTTGATGAACATGTACAACAGTAGGCTACACGTAAACAATGCAAGATTGTAGCCCAAGGGCTAATTTCCATCTGCAGTCCATCAAGCAGGTTAAAATTACAATAAAATGGACAGAAGTTATACAGTAGTAACATTTGCAATAAAACAAGCAGAAACAGGAAGAAACAAGAAGGAAAACAGCACAATTCATTAGTAGGTGTTAAAACGGAGACACAATTCATCTACTGGGCTAATGCGGTACAACATACAATTAGAGGTGGTTGCACGTTTGGTTAGCTCTTTTAATGTAAAATTGTTTTTATATACATTACACAAAAGGCAAAGAAAATACAATCACTTTTACCTATTTCAGCCATATACGGTCATATTGACCGCTCGGATTTTCGCGGTATTGTTTTTAATTTTTTGCGCGGTTGAAGATGCATCTTGGTTGCTTAGTAACTACCATAGTCTCTGTCAGAGCAACGTAACTAGCGGTCTCAAGTAACAAGTGTGGGCACCACTGATGGGCCGAAGGCAAAGCCAGAGTCGGTAACGTAGGCTACTACGGCGTGGATGGACTCAGTTCTGAATCAGAAGGCAAACACCGGGCGCTCGCTCTGTGAAAGGCGCTGTACACGTAGATGGCCGGTAGCTGTCTACGTGTTCATATAACTTCATACATCCTCGAACTGGCTGGAATCATTGCACACATCCTCTCCAAGGAGTGCACCAGCTGTAAATTGTCCCGGAGGAAGTTCATGCAGCAACTGGCAGAGGAGCTGAGAGCAGAGTTTATGGAGGAAAAAAGGGCCGCGGCGCCAATCCGAGCAGCGCTGCGCACCGCAGCAGACTCCAAAACGGAGGCAGTGCCAGGTTAGGTTATAGCTAAATGTTCAAATAAGATACTTTTAATTGTTATTTGGCTGTTATGAATTAAGTTAAATGAATTTCCACACCATATTTTTCAGAATATTAATGTATGAAATAATTACGGTTTACTATGCCATGATATGAATTATTCAAACACGTATTACTACTCAAATGTATGATTAAACTCATTAAAATGTACATTTCATTGTTATTATTACGTTTTTCTAAAGATATCCTAACACAATACATAATACAATATCGCAATTAAGTATTTATCATGAGAGATTATAGAGTTTGCAACCTGGCGGTCAGAATGACCGCTCACGGCAGTTCTAGTAGTTAAAAAGGTTCTAGTTCTTACATATCAAGCATTGCATGGACAGGCGCCTGTTGGTATCTCTGACCTGCTCCGTCCGTACATCACTAACAGGTCTCAGATCTTCTAACCAGGGACTACTGGTGGTCCCACGCACCCGTTTAAAGACTAAAGGTGATCGAAGTGGTAGCTCCGACTCTGTCGATCGCCCTTCCTGTTAACGTACGTTCTGCAGTCTCGGTTGACGCTTTTAGAAAACAACTGAAAACATACTTGTTTCAACTGGCTTTTGTCTAATGTTTGTAATTTTGGGTTTTATTCTTTTAATCCTCATTGGAATTGCATTTGTTATTGCTTGATTTTCTCTGTTTTGGATTCTATTGTATTTTAACCAAATGTTTTTTGTGTGAAGCACTTTGTGACGGTCTGTGAAAGGTGCTATATTAAATAAATTACTTACAAAAATTACTTACTAGTGTGTTCCATAATGCACTACCTTTAATAGATTTAGTGCATTATGGCTGAAGGTGTGCATTGTATAGTTACCCTAGGTAAAGGTGTGCATTGGGTTTTAGTTTTGCAAAGTACTTGAGTTAGAGAGGATTTTGGTTTATCCTTTTGTTTTCCTGTAGCTGGAGTAGTAATCTTCCTTTTGAGGATCTCATTTTGTTATATTCCTTTGTTGATTTCCACAGCACCCATTGGCCCATTTTTCCGTTGTAAGTTCTGTTTGCCTTATGAAAAAATATCCTTTCAAATACCAATTACATCTGGTTTATATACATACACACATATACATATATATATATATAAATAAATGTCCTGATATCACTAACGTGACAATTTGTTTAACTGTTACACAGCTTTTTTAGGTTCTATAAATGCAACATCTTTCCAAAAGTCAATGAGTAATACAGGTCATGTTGCCCTCCAATGGAGCCATCAGCTGTCGACGAATGAAAGCCTTCGTTTTTTATTCAGGAAACAAGTCTGATGAAGTCTGCTTCACCCGCTGGTGCTTGAATCAACGTGCAAATCAGCGAGAGGCTGCAGGCCGGCTACGGAGACGATGGGAAAGACTTCTGGACAAGAAAAATCAAAGCGAGGCTGCTTGGCCTCTCAGAGGGAGAAAGAATCCATCTCAGGATGATGAGAAGCATCTGAACATGTCTGTTTGCTTCAGAATAAACCTGCATGTTTGGCAGGTGTTACGAGACAAACACACAATCTTAAAAATGTTAAATACCTTCTTTTTTGTGTGTTTTTTACGATTGAAGGCGTCTCGCTTCCCCCAAATGTCTACATGAAGTCGCCGTCACTCCGAATCCATCAGACATCAGATTTAGGATCCTGTAGAAGACAGAAATGACATTTAAAGCCCGAGACACACCGAGCTGATAATCGGCCGTCTGACAGTCTGGCGAGGTCGCTGACTCGAGTCTGTTCGGTGTGTTCCGTGCCGTCGTCCGTCGGCCTTCATTTTGGATGATTTGACATGTATAATCGGTGGGGCGGGCAATCAGCGGGGCGGGCACAGACTCAAATGATCCATCTGATTGGTGGAGAGCTAACCAGGAAACGGGGAGCGGGATGAGCGTGACTAGAGTCTCTCAAAATCTGAGTAAAATCTTTTAAACTGACCTTTGTTGATCTGAAATGAAGACAGATTCAGCAACTGCACGGCCTATTTCTCTCTTAAAATGTTTTCAGAAACACTTTTCGGCGAACTATTTTAGTCCAATATGAGATCGTATTCTGAACAAGCCGCCATGACAGTCTGGCTGTGAATTTCCGGAGCAGCCAGACCCACGTGACGCGTTCGTCCAATCAGCTGCCGGTTTTCATTTTTTGGGGACAATACAGATTATCACCGCCTGCTGTTATGGAGACGTATTACGTCTCATCTCTTGGGTGTGTTCTGAGGAACTTTTTGGACCAACTCGGGGAGACTGATCAGTCACACTGGCTTTACTGCCGACAGTCGGCCGTCTGATTGGTGTGTAACCAGCTTCAGAGTGTTAGCTTGAGGAGGCTAAGGGTGTTAGCTTTAGGTGGCTATGGGTGTTAGGGTTATGGGTTAGGGTTAGGGTTAGGGTTTACTACACATTTCTAGTTATTTTAGTAATAATATCGACACATTGTTAATGAAGGAATATCTTTTTCTTAATCACACATTAATTGATGCAGTCAACACATTGATAGTTATTTTGTTACCTAAATGTTTCTGCTGCCAGATGTCACCTGTTCTGCAGGTGAGGGTTCAGACTGTCAAACAGCAGGCGGGACAATCCAACTGGCTTCATAGGCAGGGGAGACTGGACCGTACCAAGTACAGAGGGGGGATTTAAAAAGTACCTTCAACAACATCTATTGTGAACGAACATTCAGTGGCTACTTCATAAAGTCAGGCTGCTCTCCGTCACTGTTTGTACTTTTACTTAGTAAAATAATGCACAATTTAATTTGAATTTATATCTCCAGTTACTAATATTGTAATTACGGCTGTCAAACGATTTCTTAATTGTGATTAATCGCTGAATTTCTATAGTTAATCACGATTAATCGTAAGTTTTATCAGATGATTAAAATTCTATTATTTTGCATTTCAGAACAGTTTTTAAGTCCATATTAACAATGGAAAGCCATTCTTACCAGTGGATCTTCATTGGGAATCAAATGAATGCAAAGAAAGTGACTTTATGAACTTGACTTTAAGATTAGTATTTGTTTATTATTTATTTATTTACTGTAAACAAAAGAACAACAACAGTGTGAATCTGTCATTATTGCACAACTCAGAACATGCCAACCGTAGTACGTCTTTAAGACCCGAGTCCTCTATGATGCTGACAGGTCTGCAGTTAGCTGCCACTCATTTCACAAGAGCTGTAGGAATTTCTTTAAATTTGTTTTCATCCACAGGTCAGCAATAGTAGCACTCTCCAAAATAGTGCTTTGCCTGAGCCTGCTAGCATCAACCTGAGTCACGTTAACTGTACTATTATGCTTAGCTCGTAGGTGGTAGCTCCAGCTTGACGTGCTTCGGCGATATTTTAATTCAGCTTTACACAACGTGCATATGGCTTTCGACTTCTGAGCCGTCCGGGAGTTTTGGAAACTAAAAAGCTCCATTCAGAGTTATTGCTGCTGTGTTTCTCCATCATGCTGCAGCCTGCAGCAGCAGGATGTGTTAGGAGGAAGTGGCAGCTTGATGAGAAGTAACGGTGCTGCAAAGGGTCAAAATAATAGCCTGTTAGGCACCACGCGAAGCCAAGTGAAGTGTAAAATAAATTAAGAAATGGCGGCATGCTATTAATGCGATTAAAAACAATTAAAGCGTTATGCTCGGCCCTTAATCGCATCGCTGACAGCCCTAATTGTAATACTATACTTCAGAAAAACAAACTGAATACATACATACATTTATACAAATAAAAAGGCCATCCTATGTACATCATATTTGTAATCCATGGCTCAATTCAAACGGGATCAAAACATAATTTGCCTCTCCCCGTTCACTACCGTTCATATTTCATCCGAATTAAGGTCCCATGAGGTCCATCGGAAGGGGAGGGACTTCGCCTCTGTATTCTGTTAGTGTGTATTTGGGTCAGGTGTTTTTGGGGGTTTTCCCATTATTTTGCTAGCTATTGACACCATCCTGTTAAGCTTGTTCTTGAGTTTGCAGCTTAAAAGGCCAAACCAAGCAGAGAGGTGAAAGGTTAAAACACTTTCAATGTGTGTGGCGTGTACAGCTCAGTAATCTGAGCACTGACGCCCAGACAGCTCTGTCTTCTGAGGAGACTAAGTCATTTCTAAATGTTGTCAGAGCGAATGGATCTGATAGTTAAACAAGTCATTTTGTAGGGGGTTGTGTAGAGGGAATTTGTCCAAAACAAAGTAAAGATAAAGAAAATAAAGTTCACCTCTTGGGCACTTCCAAGTTGCCTTTGAGCAAGGCACCGAACCCCTCCGAACCGCTCAGGGCGCCTGTTCAGCAGTCGCAGAGCCCACTCACTCTGACATCTCTCCATTAGTGTATGTAAAAGGAACACACACACACACACACACACACACACACACACACAAATAATCTGTAGAAAGTTTCCCTCATATACAAGTACATTGTGTGTGTGTGCAGGGCTTGACATTAACTTTTTGAGGTACTTTTCCTTTGGACAAGTGCATTTACATTTCCCTTGTCCATGTAGAAAAGTCACTTGTCTGGGTAAAGATTTACTAACCCTAACCCCCCTAACCCTTTATTTTTATTTATTTTTTGTGTTTTGTTAATGCCGAATTCAGACAAACCGTTGAAAGCATCCAAACACTGTCAACATTAACACAATTTCAGTTGAATATCTGAAATAATTTTGTAGACATAACAATGGATTTTGCCACTAAATGTTGGTGTTAACAATTTCACTTTCTACCCGGCAGAGGCTGATTTACCAAGGGATCCTTTAAAGGCATAGGCATACTATGCAACTTTTCCAGCTTTGGTTGGAACTACAACTCGTGAGATGTAGTTCCAATGAGACAACCTGTAGGGGGATTGAAGCTGGAAAAGTTGCATAGTATGCCTTTAAAAGGTGTAGCTACTTTACAGTTGATTATTAGCTGATATTGAATCCGGTAAGTCGCGGAGCTGAGGTTTTACAATTACTGACGGACAAATGAACAGTGGAATAGTAACGTTACGAGGCAGAGAGCCGGCCTCTAAGAGTCAAATTAACTTCATGCTTCATCCACACAAAGCACGCCATGAGTGACATCTGTATTCGGCTCGTTTTCTGTGAACGATGTGGCAACGGGGTAACGTTAAGGGGGAGTTAGCAAGCTAATGTTAGCCAGCTAACACCTGCTGGCTGGCTAGCTGGCTGGCTGGATCCACCGTGCTTTCATGCTGCATCGCTTACAGAGAATGAGCTGAACAGCGGGCTGGGTCTAATGTCAGTGGTCCGCTGACCCACTGCTGCTGGGTCTAACGTAGGTGGTCTGCTGACCCAGTGCTGCTGGGTCTAACGTAGGCGGTCCCCTGACCCAGTGCTGCTGGGTATAACGTTAGCGGTCCCCTGACCCAGTGCTGCTGGGTCTAACGTTAGCGGTCTGCTGACCCACTGCCGCTGGGTCTAACGTTAGCGGTCTGCTGACCCACTGCTGCTGGGTCTAACGTAGGCGGTCCCCTGACCCAGTGCTGCTGGGTCTAACGTAGGCGGTCCCCTGACCCAGTGCTGCTGGGTCTAACGTAGGTGGTCCGCTGAACCACTGCCGCTGGGTCTAACGTTAGCGGTCTGCTGACCCACTGCTGCTGGGTCTAACGTTAGCGGTCCCCTGACCCAGTGCTGCTGGGTCTAACGTAGGCGGTCCGCTGACCCACTGCTGCTGGGTCTAACGTTAGTTAATGTATTCGTTTCAAATCGGTAAAATAAAATCAGTAACATAGACGTAATGAGTGGCACATAACGTGAAGTAACATGGCATTTTATTTTGTTTGAGTTGGTGTGTATGTGTATGTGTGTGTGTGTGTGTGTGTGTGTGTGTGTGTGTGTGTGTGTGTGTGTGTGTGTGTGTGTGTGTGTATTTCAGGCCTGTGTGTATTGTGTAATAACAACAGAGCATAAAATGTAATTTCCCCATTGGGGATCAATAAAGAGTATAAATTATAATTATAATCATGAAATCTGACTCCAATTTATTAATTCCCGCGCCTTCTTTCATCAGACTTAAGTTTACCAGAACACAAGGATCAATCTGAGACCAAGAGTTCAGTTAAGCAAAGTTTACTGAGTCCAGCATAACTGTACGTACACACGGCCGCCGACTTGAGCTTCTGAAGTTATCGGAAGTCATTCATTTTCAACGTAAACTGGCTTCTCTCAGCCGCTGGGGGGACACGAAGAAAACATGCAGCAGGCATACAGCGAAAAGCTGAGAACGACAGAGGAAACAGGAAACAGGAAACATCAATGCCTCTATCTCTGCCACTTGAAAGTTTTAAAACACCAAACACGGCTTATGTCAGTTAGCCTAATAGCTGGTTTGATTTGCATTGAGAGATGATTTTATGTAAAGTACCCCATGCCAATCTCTAGGTATGGTGAAGGGTATGTGATGATGTGGGGGTATGGTGAAGGGTATGTGATGATGTGGGGGTATGGTGAAGGTATGATGTGGGGGTATGGTGAAGGGTATGTGATGATGTGGGGGCCAAGGGAACTTTATCAGGATGCATAGTATCCTGGATCCATGAAATAACTGGCCTTTCAAAATAAGAGTCTGCCTGCCTCTATGGGAATTTAACATAGGGGTGTACTGACTTATGCCCCCTGTATTTTAAGGAAGAACAATTTATTTATTTACGATACATTATTCATTCACAAAAAAAATGGTGTCCTTAAAGGTTGGATTTTTCCTAATTTTTTTTAAATTAAGGCATTAAGATCAATTTCCAAAAGATGATTTTTTTATTCCTCTTTTTAGTCAACTTTAGCATGGGTTCATATACTTATGAGTGCCGCTGTAACTGTAAACAATGGACAACAATGCAACAAAAACGTTGAAATAAAACGTTGAAAAAAATGACAAAAACCCAAAATAAGCAAAGAAAAAACGTCCAAAGCGTTGAAAAAAAATGTTGGAAAAAGGGGCAGGAAGACAAAAATTGAAAAAAAGCAATAAAAACGTTGAAAGAAGCGACAGAAATGTTGGAAATGGGACTCGATGTTGAATAAAGAGCGAGATAAAAAAGGAGAAAAACCAACAGGACAGTTTGCTGTCAAGGAAAGACATTCATTCTCTAAAAGCTTTAGTGCGTAGCTTTTTTGATATTAATGAACGTCCGTTACATTCAAGCCATTGCTAAATGAGTTACTGAAAAGCTAATTCTAGGGATGCACCAAATCCTGATTTTTGGGATTCCGAATCCACTGGTTAAGATTCTGCTGAATCCTCCTCCCATCCTCAGTCCATAAACACAGTAAACACATGAACACATAATGAAGTAAACAGTGACTGTCCTTCCTTTGCCGTACCTGAAGTTGCTGCATTTTGGCTGCTGTCTGTAGATTCCTTACTACTACCGTCCCTTTAGCACTTTAAGTAAACGCGCTTAGTGCAGTTATGTTTAGGAAAGGGTCGTGGGTGGGCGTACGGTTCTGCAACACGTTCTCACACTCATCTCGTCAAATCTGGATGCTTGGTCAGGTGCCTTTGTCATTCTTATTGACGCTAGAAGTCTCCTTCAGTGCTTTAAGTAAACGCGCTTGGTCGGGACTATTGCCGTCCCTTTAGCGCTATAAGTAAACGCGCTTGGTCGGGACTATTGCCGTCCCTTTAGCGCTATAAGTAAACGCGCTTGATCGGGACTATTGCCGTCCCTTTAGCGCTATAAGTAAACGCACTTGGTCGGGACTATTGCCGTCCCTTTAGCGCTATAAGTAAACGCGCTTGGTCGGGACTATTGCCGTCCCTTTTGACGGAGTTATGTTAAGGAACAGGTTGTGGGTGGGCGTACGGTTCCATTACACGCGGGAGCAAAGTAAAAAGCGACTATAGCAAGCGTGACAAGCGTGATGTGAACCCCTCTCTCCTGGGTTAAAGTCCTGTGTTTGACCCATCCACCCCCCCAACCAACCTCCTTACATACTACTCTCTAAATCCTCTCTAACTGCTGGTCTCCCCGGTGCGTTACACAAACACGCTGAAAGACGCCTTTTTCGTCACATCAGACGCTGACAGCCACTGTCCAAACGTCCTTGAGTGTGAACGGGTTGGAAAATACATGTACTAGGTTCTCCAGTCAGTGCCCTTGAGCAAGGCACTGGCTCAGATCTGGAGTTGGTCCCCGAGCGCTGTGATTGGCTGCCCACTGCTCCCTTGAGGGATGGGTTAAATGCAGAGAATGGATTTCGCTACATGTATGTGTATGTGACAATAAAGTACCTTTACTTTTAACGTAACAAAAACACACTCTCGTCTGCATGATGGCTCACCTTCGTGGTGTGAAAGCAGCCCTGACAGCTCGGTATAAAACATTTCTGGTTGTTATAAACCTTCTCACATTCACCTGTGATCAACATGTCACCCTCCCACACACGGCCGTTTCTTCTGCTTCTTTGCTGCTGTCTATAAGAGAAGCATCTATAGTTGTACACGTTTACGAAAATAACCAGTTTCACAGACAGCGCTGTGACAGATTTGTGTGGAGCAATCGATCCTAAGCTCTGAAGGATTCTTCAGTGAAAAACAAACCAAAGTGCAACTGTGGAAGCACAGAAACACCCATACACCACATATTTTTAATTGAAGAAATGCAATACCGCTGAATTTTAAAAGTTATATTAGAATGTGTCGAATTTGTATTTAACCACCTAAGGTCTGAATAATTTCATTCAGGTTTAATTGTTTATTTTCTGCAGCACGGATGTTCAGGTTTGAGTTTTTATTGTGTCTCACTTTCACTCATCCAGTTCCAGCAACTTGATTTCCTGACTTCATATTACGTCACAATCCAGATGTTGGTATATTTTTTGACCGCCGGCTGCGCTTGGTCTGGACTCTTGCCATCACTTTTGACGCTCCGGGTCAGGACGTACTTTTAACTGACATGCTGACTTGTTTGACCCATCCGACCCCCCAACCTGCCTCCTTACGAGCATTTTGGGTCTTTCATACTACTCTCTACTGTTGTCTCTCTACATACTACTCTCTACTGTTGTCTCTCTACATACTACTCTCTACTGTTGTCTCTCTACTGTTGTCTCTCTATATACTACTCTCTACTGTTGTCTCTCTACGTACTACTCTCTACTGTTGTCTCTCTACTGTTGTCTCTCTTCATACTACTCTCTACTGTTGTCTCTCTACTGTTGTCTCTCTATATACTACTCTCTACTGTTGTCTCTCTACGTACTACTCTACTGTTGTCTCTCTACTCTTGTCTCTCCACATACTACTCTACCGTTGTCTCTCTGTCTCTCTTAATACTACGTCATCTTACAGCTCCGCGGTCGAGCTGCTGCTTTGCCCGGTGCGTTCCATACAGACGCTAAAGGGGATTTGACACTGACCAAGCGTCAGTATTTGACGAGTTGGGAGTGAGAACGGTTTGGTTGTGTTGGAACAGCTCAGTGAGGGACTGCTGAAGATGATTATGTTTTCTGACTTATTGTGACGTTTCCCCACGGAGTTTTTGTTTATGTTATGCCCTGGTTTTGAATATCAAAGATATGAACTGTCAACTGAGTGTCACCGCCATTTGCCGCTTCACCGACAAACTAGTGCAGAGGAGCAGGCTCATGTTCCATCAAAACAAGTTCCTTCCCGAGGTTATTTTGCAGCGGCACCGTGGCTCCGTCCATCACTTAGCGCCGCTCACGACGATTGTGATTGGTTTAAAGAAATGCCAATAAACCAGAGCATGTTGTTCTCCCATCCAGGAATGCTGTGTGGACTAGACAGACCTTCCTCTGCAGCGCTGTGGAGGAAGGTCTGGCTAAGCTAGACTATTGTGAACTGACCCAGCATTGACAAAAATAGATCTCAATTCCTTTTCACTGCGATCCAACAGTGTGTAATAAAGTCGTCTTCAACATGCAGTAACGTGTTCACATGTGACGCCATTCCCTTGTCAAAGCACAGTAAAGATAGCCTGATTTGGGAACATTAAGCCCTGTTAATTCTCCTCCACTCATCGTCTCTCTATAAAGGTCACAGCCAACTGTTTCACTGTTTTCGCTTCGAAATAGCAGCAGAGAACAGAATGACTAGAATACCTCTCCTGAATATCTCATTTAATCATCTCAGTCTGAATAACAGTACCTTTGCACATGATTTTACAGATGTAGCAACCCAGGGCTCTGAGCGTCAAACACTTCATTTCCTGCACTCTAAAGCCCAGTTCAGACCAAAGATTTGCGACAAGACAACACAGTTTAAAAACGTTGCAGAAAAATAGTTGCAGTGGTCTGAACTGGCCCATCACTGTTCTCCTCAAACCAGCTGATGGTGTTGCTGTGACTCAGCTGGTGGAGTCTCCAGAGGCTGGTTTTAAAACGTGAGAGACGTCTCCTGTTTCAAAAGCCAACAGAGAAGTCAGCTGGTGGAGTCTCCAGAGGCTGGTTTTAAAACGTGAGAGACGTCTCCTGTTTCAAAAGCCAACAGAGAAGTCAGCTGGTGGAGTCTCCAGAGGCTGGTTTTAAAACGTAATAGACGTCTCCTGTTTCAAAGGCCAATCCAATCCAATCCACTTTATTTATATAGCACGATTTTAACAAACACAAGGTTTCCAAAGTGCTGCACAAAAAGATAAAACAGAAATAAGTAAAATAAATAAAACACAATATGACAAACACCATACAAATATGCAAGTATACACATAAGATCAACACTCTACCAGGAGTTAAAAGGCCAAAGAAAAGAGGTGAGTTTTAAGTAGATTTTTAAAATTAGACAGAGAGGAGGCCTGTCTAATGTGCAGAGGCAGTCCATTCCAAAGTTTTGGAGCTGCAACGGCAAACGCTCGGTCCCCTCTGAGCTTAAGCCGAGCTTTAGGCCCCGTCAGGAGCAGCTGGTCAACTGACCTGAGAGATCGGCTGGGAGTGTAGGGGTGCAGCAGCTCAGAGAGGTAAGGTGGGGCAAGGCCATTCAAAGCTTTAAAAACAAATAAAAGAATTTTAAAATGAATCCTCAAATGGACAGGCAACCAGTGGAGTGAAGATAAAATAGGTGAAATGTGCTCGTACTTGCGTGTGCCAGTTAAAAGACGTGCAGCAGCATTTTGTACCAGTTGCAGCCGAGCAATGGAGGACCCACTAGCCCCTATATAAAGTGCATTACAGTAATCCAGCCGAGTGGTCACAAAGGCGTGGATTACTGTTTCAAAATGCTGTCTCTCAAAGACTGGTTTGAAAATAAAATACACCGTGCTCACGGCAGGCCAACAGAGAAGTCAGCTGGTCGAGTCTCCAGACGCTAGTTTTCAAAAGTAAGAGACGTCTCCTGTTTCAACATCCAATAGAGAAGTCAGCTGGTAGAGTCTCCAGAGGCTGGTTTTAGAACGTAAGAGACGTCTCCTGTTTTAACAGCCAATAGAGAAGTCAGCTGGTGGAGTCTCCAGAGGCTGGTTTTAGAAAGTAAGACACATCTCCTGTTTTAACAGCCAATAGAGTAGTCAGCTGGTAGAGTCTCCAGAGGCTGGTTTTAGAACGTAAGAGTCGTCTCCTGTTTCAACAGCCAATAGAGAAGTCAGCTGGTCGAGTTTCGAGAGGCTGGTTTTCGGAAGTAAGAGACGTCTCCTGTTTCAACAGCCAATAGACAAGTCAGCAGGTGGAGTCTCCAGAGGCTGGTTTTAGGACGTAAGAGACGTCTCCAGTTTCAGAGTGCACTGAGAATGTGTTGCACTTTTGCAGAGTTTCAGGCAAGTCCACTAGTGCCTTCAATCTTTCCAAGTAGCTTTTAAAGAAATACACAGATATATGTCTGTGTTATGTACAATTTGTTGAATGAACTGTTTTTTTTTTTTTTTTTACTGTTACCAACTTCATAATCATGCCACTCGAAATAAGTCCAAACACAGGCCTCCTATCTGTCGAACATCTGAACTTCAGTTTGGATTAGATGACTGAGGTTTGGTGATATGGAAAGCTTTGACATCAGATTTTTAAAATCTTACACTTACACTTGCACAATTTAAGAAAGCTGTTAAAGGTTTGCTTTTGTCTGTGCAATGTTATCCCTATGGGAGGTCTTGTAAAGCATAATTTAAGGTTCTGCAGAGGCTCCATGCAGAGCTTTCTCCGTAGCCTACTTGAGTGGCCTGAAGTTCATACTTGTGCGGTGGTGTGTGCGTCGATCTCCTTAAGAGAATAGCAGGGCCAACGTGTGTGTGTGTGTGTGTGTGTGTGTTTGTATGTGTGTGTGGTAGAGCGAGAGAGTGACGGTGATTATCTTCAGAGCGAGTTGTTACTCTAGAGTCATAGTGAGAGAAACAAAGTCTCCCCTGTTCTTTCTGACCACGGTGGGAAATCTGGAGCAGGAGAAGTTAACCCTCTCCTTGATTTCATGTTTATGGAGAAGGAGAACCAGGAAATGAGTCGGGGTTACTTGTTTTGAGAGGTGCACGTCAGGCTGCGACGTAGGGTCGGTATCTCCATGTACAGAGGTAGCCATGGCGTAGATTTAACGCAGAAGCATAAATCACGCTTAAAGATGCATGAGTTCCTGCATGGCTTCAGCGCAATTTCATTTTTGTCTCAAATCGTAGTCATCTCTCCTTGATCCGCTAGCTGCCTGGCCCCTGAACACACCGTGAAAAAGCCCGGTCTCGGGAGACAACACAGGGGTCGTAAACGTCAAACAAACACTAGAGGCACAGGCTGTGCACCAAAATACAACAAACCACTCCAGCCAATCACAGACAAGATGGTTGGGGGAGGGGGTTAGTGACAGTTACGGAAACATGGGATGAAGGGCGAGCTTGCCCTCAACGTCAACAGAAGTGATTTCATGCAGAAACTTATAGTGCACCTTTAACTCCTAATATTATTTTACCTTTCATATTTATTCTGTTGATTTTGATATTGATAATTTTAGTTTGGGCTTTTTTTTCCTTTTCTCTTTCAGCTAGTTTATTTCTATTTTAATTGGAGTATGCGTTGGAGATCCATATCTTTAATTGATTATGTGTATATTAATCTGTAGCATTTGTATATGTGTAAACCAATAACTAAACTAAACTGATGTGCAGCCCGGAGAAAAGTAATTCTGGTTTAACAACGTGTGGTTAATTTAGATTGACCGACAGAGACTGTTGCTTAGGTTATCTGCAGGTTATTAGTATCTTGATCTATGGCTAAACTGTTGAACACAACTGTGTTACTATGCATATGACAATAAAAAAAACGTTGAAACTTTGTTTGCAATGTCCTGATTTTAACAGAAACGTGGATCAGAGACTACAAACTATTTTCTAATGTGGGGGTCAGCCCTATGTTCCCACATTTCTAAGATTTTTCTTAAAATGAGGCCCTATGTTCCCACAGCCCTATGGTCCCACATTTCTAAGATATTTTCTTAAAATGAGGCCATATGTTCCCACAGTCCTACATTTCTAGGACATTTTCAAAATTGGGTCTTGTGTTCTTACATTTCCTTCAATTTAAGCCCTCTCCTCCCACAACATTTTTTAGGGTTAGGGTTTAGGGGAAGGGTTAGGGTTAGGGTTAGGGGGATACAATAATACAAACTTATGAAAAAGGAAATGTGGGAACATAGGGCCTAATTTTCAGTGAAAAAAATCTCAGAGACTACAAACTATTTTCTGTGCATGTTAAAAAAAAAAACTAATCTCCCCTGCAATGATTGAACTAATGAAACCAAGTTGGATATGAAGGTAATTTTTAGAAGGAAAAAGGTTATATTTGCTTTTCTAATTTAGCACCGAGCGTGTGTGATTGGCCGGGGGAGTGGAGTCACCCTGAGAGACTGCAGAGACAAAGAGTGGTTCAATTCCCTCGGCGGAGGCCGGAGCTGCATGACAAACCAATCTGAGAGCTATTATCTTCTTCTCCCTCTCATCAAATTGGAAGCAGGTCTGATTTGGCCTTAATCGAGCTAATCTCCCCCGCTGCTTTCTGCACAAAAACTGGCTGCGGCTCAAATCATTTCCCTGCCTGAGAAAGGAAGAATATTGGTCATTTTCTTATAGCGCCAGGACTCTTTATTAAGAGCCATCTCTAATTTTCTCTCTGTCTAGCTGAAAGGGGGGGGGGGAGGAGGGTGTCGGCACGTGATTGCAGTTACCTAGGCGACGGTCCGGCTGTGCCCGCGGGATCATGGCCGGGTGGGTTGAACGGCGAGCGGAGGGAGAGCTGAAATTGCATTCCATTAGTGCTAATACGGAGACATTAAGAGTCTTGTCTGAAGCGCGGGCTAACGCTAACGATTACGGTCACTAATTCACCCAATCAGCTCGCGAGCAGACGCGTGGCGGAGTCATGGCGACCTCGCCGCATGCCTCTCTCCTCGCTGGCTATTACCGAGTGATTGACAGCAGCCGGGGCTTTGTTTTAAACGGAGGGAGAGAAAGGGAGAGAAAGGCCAAGAGGAGAAGCATCAGCGTCACTCTCCTTCCAGCCTGACAGCTCTTTATATTAAAGGAACATACCGGGGATTTTGTATATATTTTTTTTAAACGTGTTGGCCGTTTTGTCACAAATCACCTGCTGTCCTGTTGATGCTTTTCCACGTTGAACTATCATCAGGTTCCAGGCTTAATATTAACTCTCCTGTTGTCTTTGGGTCAAATATGACCCATATTTAAAAAGTTTCTATATCAGAAATTTGGGTTTTCTTTCAAACAAATTGTCAAAAAATAACGTGGATGGTTCCCTACAACGCTCTTCACAAGTAAAATGAATTATCAGCTCAGTACTTTCATTGAATTTGGGTGTTTCATTCAATTTTATAGCATTTGTAGAAAAAATTATGATAAAATAACATTGAAAATAGTGACAAAAAATGTTGGAAATAGCTTCAAAAGCGTGGGGAATAAAAACAAAAAAATGTCAAAAGCACACGAAAAATGACAAATGACAAAAACATCTGTAAGAAGTGACAAAAAAAGTATAAAAAACTTTGGGGAAGAGCGACTGAAGTGTCAAAACGCTGAAATGTTGAAAAAGGAAATTTTGACCCTCAAAAATTAATCGTTCAAAAAGCATCAAAAAGTTAAGCACTGTAATTTGTCAAGTCGTTCAGGAAATGCGTGTTCCTTAGGACAGCAATTCCCAAACTGTGGTCCGCGGACCACTAGTGGTCCGTGAGGGTACTGCAGGTGGTCCGTGGAAAAGCAAAATAAAATATTAAATAATATATATTGAATAACCTTCATTTTACCAGGACATTCCCATAAAAATGATAGAATATGTATATTGATATACAATTTAAATTTAAATTGTCAAGTTATTGTGTCATTACTAAAATAGGCTAGTGGCGCTCGGCCGTGACATTCAAGGTTTTAAAATTTTGACTTTTTCCAAGTGTTGTTATTACTGTATATATTTAATACTCCATATGGAATTAAGCCTGTTTTTCAAATTAACCTGATTATGCCCTCTGGCGCTTGAGTATA